>NC_073303.1:13069946-13314946 GCF_027595985.1 Sorex araneus
TGACCTCTCAGTGTCTGTGCTGCAAGTCATAATGCCCAAGAGTAGAGAGAGAGTCTGGGGAATATTGTCTGCCATGGAGGCAGGGGGAAGGTGGGGAAAGGTGGGGTATTCTGGGGATATTGGTGGTGGGGAATGTGCACTGGTGGAGGGATGGGTGTTTGATCATTGTGAGACTGTAACCCAAACATGAAAACTTGTAACTATCTTACAGTGATTCAATAAAATTAAAAATAAATAAATAAAATATAAAATGTCCTTCTTGATACCCTACGCACAGTGGTCATCTGCTTAGCCGTAACACAGTCATTTAAGAGTTTTAGAAACACCCCTCAAGGAGATGACCCAGAAGCCAGGACACAGGCTTTGAGTGCCTGGGACCCCAGCTGGATTCCCAGTAAGCATCCCCAGCTCCACCCAGGATAGCCAGGGACGTGCCTGAGTACTGTGCCTGGAGCAACACTGCTTCCTCAAAACCTAGCCTGGAAACATCTCTGCTGTTTGGTTGGTCCAGTATCTCAGGGCTCCCTGAGCACTGCTTTTGGAGACCCCTCTCCAGAAAAAAATTTAAAAAGCCCATATACCTCCAAGTCTGTCCCGGGGATTCATTTTGAGTCTATTCCCCACCCTGAACCCTCGACTGCTCTACGCTTTTGTTCCCACTAGATTAGATGAGCACAAATCATTCCTTGAACAACTTGAACTCCTCTGACCATGTGGCGTTCAGACACATAGAAACTTTAGCTGAGAAGGAAGCTTGCTGGGCCGGAGTGATAGTACAGCCGTTAGGGCGCTTGCCTTGCACATGGCCAGCCACAGTTCGATCCCCAGCATCCCATATGGTCCCCCGAGCAATGCCAAGAGTGATTCCTGAATGCAGAGCCAGGAGTAACCCCTGAGCATTGTCGGGTGTGACCCAAAAAGAAAAAAAAAAAGGAAGCAAGAAGATATGGAAACTTGCCATATGGAGAATACTCTCTGTCCCCACCCTCAGGCCCGCTGAGTGACACTCACCCATGCTCAGAGGTTACTCCTGGCTCTGCACTCAAGAATTACTCCTGGCATTGCCTCAGGCGACCATATAGGATGTCAGGGGTTGAATCCAGGTCTGCTGCTTGCAAGGCAAATGCCCTATTCACTGTACTATGGCTCAGGTCCCTGGATGATACTTTCTCCTCCTGTTTTCTACTACTTTTCAAACACTTCAACTGTGAGAGTCCTGTTGTTTGTTTTTTTTTTTTACCTAGTAATTGTGGGTCTGTTTTAGTGTCTGTTGTCAGAGAACCAAAAGTTATCATGAGGCAGCATACCTGGTCATTATTAATCATGGGCATAGCCACTCACACATGAAAACTAGCAGTACATGTATTCCAGTACACTTTTCTGTCTTGGATTATCCATTTATATCCATTTATACTTGTTATAAATATAGTTTCTAGGACACCTTAACTCCAAAGTGAGTCCAAAGGTTCCCCAGGGGTCAAGGCCCAAATTATAAATAGAGTCACTTTTCAAGAGTTGAATGACTCTGGTAGCGAAAATCTAAAGAGAACAAAAGCATCTTGTGAAAATGTACAGAATCAGAGCTTTGTTTAACCATGATCCACAGGACAGAAGAGAAAGCTAGTGAGAAGGCCTTAGAATTTCTAGCAATAAGTCCAGATGTTATTCTTCTGACATTTAACTGCCCTCTGGATCCTGTAGGTTTTTAATGAACTAATATAATTAGATAGAATCCCTAATCATCTTAAAAAGTATTTATCCTCTTATAGCATATAACCTTTCACCAGCATAATCACAATGTCTGAACAATAGCAAACTATGCTCAAAAACCTGTATTTAGTGAAACATTAAAGAAAATATGGAGAATGTGATGAGCCATCAGATTGAATTTTATTACAATATTAACACATCTTGAGCTATCACATAGAATCTAATGACATGCTCTCTTTATTCAAGCCTGTTAAACAATATCCAGTTAATTGGCTCTGTATTAAATACTTATTTCTATCTTTATTTCCCTTTTGATCTGGGGCACTGGTCTAAAGAATTCTCTAGTTCATATATTCACACACAACGCAGCATTCTAGGGGGCATTATCATCTTTCCATCTCCCAAAACTCTGGAGACAAAACACACCACGTGGCATGTTTCAGTGACCTCCACCGTTGCTGTTTCCCATGGCGTCTTTACTTGTCCTCACAGAACTATATTTGGTTGTGCAGTCTAAGAGTTAGATATTTTCCCACTGGGTGAGAAACAAGAACCAGCCAGTCACGCGTCTAAGCAAAGCCATGCCCTGGGTAATCCTTCCCAGGCTGCAAACCTGAGAACCAGCCAAGAGAAACGTCACCTGGGCAGCTCCATGGCTGCCGTCCCTAAGAGTACCAGAGACTTCTCTGTTGCCTGGTTCCAAGAGTGATATGGTGCAAGGGACGGAGACAAACAGGGTTCCAGGCAGAGTTGAAACAGGTGAAGCTGTGACTCTCATTGGGCACTCAGGAAACCCAGTCACCTCTCTCAGGCTGCCCTAAGAAATCTTAAATACCAAAGGGCAAACTTCTGGCAGATCCCACTGACCTAACAATCATTTACTTGCCCTCCTCTCCTAGCTGCACACCTACTTACTTCCCCAGGGCTGGAAGCAAAGGCTTCCCTCTCCATCCTGTTCTCTAAGCTGGTGGTTTCTTTCTTCACATGCTGTCAGCTCCTTTCTTCAACCTCAGACTACCCACACCCTGGCCCCAGAACCACCACCCCCAAGCCCAATCTCCCTGGATTTGCATCCAGGTGCAAACTCAGAGTGGTGGTGGGAATCGTTCATCCAGATGCAAATCAGTTTCGCAAGCTCCAAATTCTTTTGCTCTGACTGGTAGAGGCCAGCCTGGAGGAAAAGAATTTGCATTTTGACTGGTAAAGATTGGCCTCGCCAGGAGTTAGAGAAATGAAGGGACAAAGAGATCATTACAAAATCAAATGAACAAACAAAGGAGATACAAATATACTCTGTTAACTGTCAACATCCCCCACCCCAGCCGGGAAATAGGAATTGGCTCAAATGCTTAAGTACATCCAACTAAACAGGGGCAAAAAGAACGTCAGTGAATTCAAACATAACTTGTGACTGTACACACAGCAGTAGGGTGTTTGCCTTGCATGCAGGCAACCTGGGTTTGATTCCTCTGCCCCTCTCGGAGAGCCCAGCAAGCTACCGAGAGTATCTTGCCTGCACGGCAGAGCCTGGCGAGCTAACCGTGGTGTATTCAACATGCCAAAAACAGTAACAAGTCTCACCCTGGAGACGTTACTGGTGCCTGCTCGAGCAAATCGATGAGCAAGGGGATGACAGTGACAGTAAATGAGAGTCTCCGTTATATAAGTCAGGGGAGCGTGGGCTGGACGTAGAGAAAAGGTAAGAGAGAATGACTATTTCAAAAGGAAGAGTGCCATGAAGCGTGTGGCTTTAGCTCTGTTGTAAAGAATAATCATGCTTGGGGGGGGGGGGCATAACTCAGTAGCTAAAGGGGTCTTGGAGCCCAAGGCCAAGAGTTCGATCCTCAGCACTTCCCACAGGCACAGAGCACTGCGCCAAAGCTGGAATCTCTGGCTCCCAGCCAGGCATGTGTGAGCCATCACTGCACCTCGAGCTTGTGACCTCAGCAAGCCCAACCACTAAAGGTCTATGGGCAGAGCTCCCAGGGGTGTCAGCTCGCCCCCAGGGCAGACACACACATGAGCTCCACAGGGACCTAATGGAGGGGGACCCCTGATAACAATGTGTACCAGCACTCGACCATAAGTGGGCACTGGCTGGCCAGTGGCCCAAATAAATAAATTTGTAAAAATTACTTTTGAACAACGAAACAGCTACTGTAGTAGCTTCATAAAATTGTCCAGTCTCTTTTTTTGTCTTTTTTTCTTGCGGGGGGAGTGGGGGGTCACACCCAGTGATGCTCAGGGGTTACTCCTGGCTCTGTACTCAGGAATCATTCCTGGCGGAGCTTGGGGGACCATATGGGATGCCGGGAATTGAACCTGGGTCGGCTGCATGCAAGGCAAATGCCCTACCCACTGTACTATCACTCCGGGCCCTGTTCAGTCTCTTAAAGTAGATGTCAAGCTTCTTGAGAGAGGAGAAAGTCTTCTACTACTGCTTCTCTTTGCCAGACCATACCTCCCCCAACCCCCCCCAACAAGTGTCTGACCTTTGTTGACATTTGACCACACGAGGCTAAATTATCCACGAGACTCTATTTGGAATTATTTAATGGGATTACTGGACCCGTGGTACTCACCTGTTGCTCTCTTTTCCTTTCTTTCCTGCATTCCCTCTCACACCTTCCTCCTCCCCCAATGAAGACCCTCGCCTATCTAAGTGTCTAAGTGTCATTGGAAAACTTTCTTATAACGAAAGACTTGGAGGGCATATCTTTATTCAAAGAAGGAAAAAGTGCCCCCAGCCACCAACACCACCACCACTTCCTTCACCTTAATCCTGCTCCATTGCAGTGTCAAATGCACAGTCTGTGGGGGTGGTGAAATGTCTGAATGGGCTGAGCACAGCTTTGCATGCAGGAGGTTCAAGTTCAACCCCTGGCACCACCATCATCATCCTTGAGCACTGCCAGGTGTACCACCCCCCAAAACAGACAGCCACAACAAAAAGATCTCCAGGCCTTGTTGTTATGTTTTTACTAACCATACTATATTAGTACCAGCCTGAAAGAACACAGAGCTTTCTATTTCCTAGTTAATTCTTCCTTTAGGGGAGGGGGAAGGTTGTCAATACTGGGCTTAAGAGTCCAGTTACACTCCCCAGTCTCTAAGTGCTCTTATATGGTATGGTCTGTTTAGGAACTATCAGACACCGTGATTAGGTTTATACTAAATATGGTACCATTTCTTTCTGTTGGTTGGTTGGTTGGTTGGTTGGTTGGTTGGTTGGTTGGTTTTTAAATTTTGGATTGGGGGCCACACCTGGCAATGCTCAGGGATGACTCTTGGCTCTGTATCAGGAATCACTGCCTGGTGTGCTTGAGGGATCATAAGGGGCGCCAGGGATCCAACTTGCTGATACAAGGCAAGTGCCATACCCGCTATACTATCATCCCAGCCAACACAGTACAATTTCTTTAAGTTTCTACCCCTCTATCCTTAGAGCTAAATGAAGGCTGTGTGTCGCTGATTCCCTCCCCAGTCTACTCCACTGAGTGGAGTCGATCTACTCATCCCACTTACGAAACACTTGAATGCCAATTGCAATGTTCTGCATGGCTTCCCCTTATTCACAGCTGCGAGTACGTAACTGAGAGCTCACAGTCGTTCTCCGCCTCAGTCAGCTGAGATGTCAGTGTAATGCCTTCCTTCCAGCAGCAGTGCCCGGGACAGGGCCCCTGAGGAGAGCAGGGATGTGTTAACACAGTTAAGAGATAGTTAAGGGATTGCGCAGAGCAGTTATTTCCATATGCCGTCTGTTTCCTCAACTGTAAATCCGGGACAGTTAGAGTACCCATCCCCTAGGGTTGTAAAGAATAATGGGCGTGGGCCAGAGAGAAAGCTCCGAGAGCTGAGTGCACGTTTTGCATGTGGGTGACCTGGGTTTGATCTCCAGCACCACAAGATCCCCCAGCATAGCCAGAAGTGGCCCCGGAATACAGAGCAGATTTGTAGTCCCCAAGCACCACCAGGGGTGACCCAAACTGAGAGATAGATAGATAGATAGATAGATAGATAGATAGATAGATAGATAGATAGATAGATAGAGAGAGAGAGAGAGAGAGAGAGAGAGAATAGGCCAGATCCTATGGAGAACTAAGAACAATTTATTAGGTGATATTGTTCTGAAATCTCCAGGAGCTTGTGCAAGGGCTTCCTTTTATTTCTAATTTTATTTTCATAAAGTTGTTCACCATAATTGATTACATTCAAGATTTTTCGACACAAACCCCACCACCACTACACCTTCCCACCACCATTATTTCGAAGTTTCCCACCACCACTCAAGCCTGCCCTGCCCCACAGGCAGATGCTAGATAATTTATTTTGTATTGCTTGTTATGAATAGTATAAGATGTCTGTAAGGGTCTATCTCACAGTGATAGTTCATAGTATTCCTTTTTTTTTTTTTGCTTTTGCTGTTTTTGTTGAATCACTGCAAAGGCTTCTTAATCAGGAGTCCATAGGCAGTTCTAGACATGAATAAAGAGTGTCCCAAAACAGTTTTTACAAAACTTAAGGTAATTCAAACAAGAGAGTCAGTCAGTTTATAGTTTTCACCAGATCCTCAAAGCAGCATCCGAGAGAGAAGGGATAAGAATCTATTCACAGCACTAGGACTGTTAAGGTACAAGAAGAAATTGTGTCCTCAAAGACCTCACAGCCTAACCAAGAGGATAGGCACTTAGAGATAGTAACGTAAATTGGTCCGAGATGAGAGAACAGTTATGTTGCAGAGGCAGAAGGGAGGGTAGCCTGCTTAAGGAAGAGCAAAGAGATGAGCATGAGTGAGCCAAGAAGAAAATACACAGAAGGGAAGGAAGATCACGGTACAAGGAAAGCAACCAAGGTCCCAACCAAGACAATAGCCATAGGAGTAGACTGTAGGTCACCTTAGAAACTTTATGTACCAGAGGCTCGTACATCTGTCATCTAGGTATTGCAAATAGGTACTCAGGGTATACCTAAAGTATATTATTACAACCAGGTTACTACCCTACGTGATTACTGATCACTGCTGGTCATCTCAGAACTAAGAGATTCTACTGAGGGGCTGGAGAGATAGTACAGCCTGGAAGATGTTTTCCTTGCACAACACCTGACCCAAATTTGATTTCCTGTGTCTCATATGGACACCAAGCAATACCAGGAATATTTCCTGAGTACAGAGCCCAGAGTGAGCTTTGAGCATTTCCAGGTGTAACCCCCAAACTAAAAAAAAAGAGAGAGAGAGAATCTATAAAGGAAAAAGTAGACAAATTTGAAAGCTAACTTACTTATGATAAAGCCTTTCAAATCCCATCTTAAATTGCTTCTGAGAACCGGTTGGAATTACATAGGAATTCACTGTGCATGCAACTTACAGGGTTGCCTATGATCATGCCAATGGCAGTGACTAGTTTTACATATTCTGTAGCTAAACATAATCGATTTTTGTAGCTTCCTAATGATCTTCCCTGAGGAGTTATTATTCCTGATGGCAATTAATCAAAATTAAAATAGACTGCATAGAATGAAGCAAATTCAAACATCCGGCTGACTTAGGAACACCTGCGCTTTAAGATTAATCATGGGCCCTGCTTGGGTGTGACAGGTATATCAATATTATAGAGAAAAGAAAAGGGTAACATTTTCCAGCAGAGTTCCAAGTCTAGTTCTAAGGAACAAAATCTATATAGAACAACAACATAAAGGAAGAAAGGAAGAAAGGAAGAAAGAAAGAAAGAAAGAAAGAAAGAAAGAAAGAAAGAAAGAAAGAAAGAAAGAAAGAAAGAAAGAAAGAAAGGAAGGAAGGAAGGAAGGAAGAAAGGAAGAAAGGAAGGAAGAAAGAAAGACCTTAGTTGTCCATTATATTAAAATCAAAATTTTTTTCCTCCTGAGAAGCTTAAATATTTGTGGAAAAATGCATTACAAAACTAAAACTGTGGATTGTAGCAATAGTATAGCAGGTACGGCATTTGCCTTGCACACGATTGACCAAGGTTCAATCCCCAGCATCCCTTATGGCCCCTGAGCACTGCCAGGAGTAGTTCCTGAGTGTAGAGCCAGGAGTAACCCCTGAGCATCACTGGGTGTGATCCAAAAAGAAAAAAAAAGTAAAAAAAAAACTAAAATTGCAGGACATAATGGCTGCAAAATGGAGGGAGAAAGAGGGCTTTTCTGTCTTTGCAACCAAGGAACGTCGATTTTGGTAACCACTTATCGATGAGACTGAAATGATGGAAGTCCAGGAGTCCAGTGGGGGAAATTTCAATGCACCATTGGAGAAGGGCAAACAATTTCAGCTGAGACACAAGGAAGAGGGCGAGGGAGACAGTCACATCCCACCCACCCCCCGACTTCCAGAGATGTGGTCCAGTTTTGGTCAGGAAGCCCGTTCAGGGGCTGCTGGGTTAGCCTCACCCACGCATCCCCCAGCTGACCCACAGATACTCCCAACACTCTCTGCAGCTCACCGAGGGCCCCACCACAGCTGACTTCCTGCACACGCTCCCCCAAAGGACAGGTGCAGACAACTAGCAAACACATGGGACCAGGTGAGCTCTGCAGGACTGGGGGGAAGCAGACCAATTGGACACTCAGCGCTGCCCAGGAGGCTCTCGTCACTTGGTCTCCATTTACAGGACCAAGGAAAGGGACACCTTTTTAGAATCACACCCAAAAGCAATTCCCCGTGAGAGGGAACAACTCACTGGAGACTCCAGCAAGGGTGCTCGCTGGGGAATTCACTGATAGAAGTTCCTTCTCTCCTGCTGCTGGTCAGGGAAAAGTGGAGAGAGTGGCAGCACTCGCATGTGCAACAGCAGTGCAAGAGTCCAGGGACACTAAAATAAAAATCAGGGAACCAATAAACAATAACTCTTAGTAACTGACCCTAGAGAAATGGAGTTTTATTTGTCCAAAAATATCCAAAACAATTGCCTTTAGGAAAGTCGATGAACTCCAAGAAAATGCAGAAATCAGGAGAATAATAAATTAGTAACATGAGGGGGGCAGAGCGATAGGACAGGGGTAGGGTATTTGTCTTGCATGGGGCCGACCCTGGTTCCATCCCCAGCATCCCATATGGTCCCCTGAGTCCACCAAGAGTAATTCCTAAGTACAGAACCATGAGTAACCCTTGAGCATCATTGGATGTGGCCCAAAAGCAAAACAAAAAAATTAATAAAATGAGTAGTTTGAGAAAGATGTACATTGTTTTCAAAAGAGTCAAATAGAAAGCCTATAGCTCAGGAAAACAATGAATGAAATGAAAAATTCAATAGAGAACATTAACAATAGACTTGATCAGCCGAAGAAAGAAGTGGAGAACTTGAGGACTGATCATTTGAAATTATTGAATCAGAGAGAAAATGGAATGAGTAAAGAAAGCCTTTGTGAATTATGGGATGCTATCAAAAAATCAATCTAGGAGCTGGAGCAATAGCACAGCGGGTAGGGCATTTGCCTTGCACACGGCTGACCTGAGTTCAATTCCCAGCATCCCATATGGTCCCCTGAGCACCGCCAGGGGTGATTCCGGAGCGCAGAGCCAGGAGTAATCCCTGTGCATTGCTGGGTGTGACCCAAAAAGCAAAAAAAAAAAAAAAAAATTAATCTAAATGCACAATTATAGTCCAACAGGAAAAAAAGAGACAAAAGCTATTTAAAGTGTCAAAGAGGGGCCAGAGCCATAGTATAGAGGGTAGGACATTTGCCTTGCATGCAGCCAACCACGGATCAATCCCCAGAATCCCATATGGTCCCCCAAGCACCATCAGGAGTAATTCCTGAGTGCAGAACCAGGAGTAACCCCTGAGCATCACTGGGTGTGACCCCAAAAGCAAACAAAGTGTCAAAGATATAATTCAATGGGCTGAACACATGCATAGCATGTTTAAGTGGAGAATAGTAATATTATTATTAAAATAATAATTATATTATTTTAGTATAATAATATTGTGCCCAATCAGGCCTGGATATAATCCCTGGCACCTCTTGGTCCTCCTCATACACAAAAACCTATTTAAAGAAATAAAGTCTGAGCATAGATAACAAATTCAATGATAGGTTCAGAAAACTCATAGTTCCCCAATAAGATTAGCCCAATAAGATCTTTCCAAGACACTATAATAAACCTATCAAAAATTAAAGACTGAGGGGACCCTCTGCTCGTAAAGACTATGATCCAAGAGGTCTTCTAACCCATTTTGGCACCCAGAGCGGCTTCTTACAGACATGCATCTAGACTATGAGCTGTACTACGACTATGTGCTGCCCAGGGAGGGTTTTGTCCCTCTCCACCCTGTTTTTCTGCGAGGAAAATGGCAGTGGCGGCACCATCCACTTGGCGAGAGCCACCCCCTAAGACTTCCACCCAGAGGTAGGAACTTTGCAATGTTGTGGCTCACAAGCGATCGTGGGAAGGGGGCAGTACCAGCACGCCCTCGGCCCAGATAAGATCCGGAGCTGCTGCTTGAGAAACAGACCCTCTGCTCCCAAAGATTATGATCCAAGAGGTCTTCTAACCCATTTTGGCACCCAGAGCGGCTTCTTGCAGAAATGCATCTAGTTCAGACTGTGAACTGAACTAAAATATCAGAAATCCAAAACCGCGCGGCCACGAGCTCAAATAATCTTCATCCTCAGCAATGAAAAGAAAGTATTAAATGATGTCTTTTCAGCAGGTCTGATTGTTGGGGGGAAATTCCAAACAATAATAGTGAGTTCTCTATTGAAATATTGAATGTATTCAAGGTATAGAGAATAAAATGAAGATCATTAGCTATTTAGGTGGAGGCTGGGTGGAAGGTGGGTATACTGGGGTTCTTGGTGGTGGAACATATGCACTGGTGAAGGGATGAGGGTTCAGTCATTGTATGACTGAGACTTAAACCTGAAAGCTTTGTATTTTTTTTCTCATGGTGATTCAATATAATAAAATAAAATTTTTAAAAAAATTAAAGACAGAGGGACCAGAACCATAGTACAGTCGGCTGGGCATTTGCCTTACATCTCATATGGTCCTCCAAGCACCTCCAGGAGTGATTTCTGAGTGCAGAGCCAGGAGTAGCCCCTGAGCATCACCAGGTGTGACCCTAAAAGCAAATCTATATGACGGAATTTTAAGGGCAAGAACTGCTCCTATACATGAGAATATCTGTAAGTCTATAAGCAGAAGCAGACCAGCAGAGAGTGGCACTGTCAAGGTGCAGAAAAGAAAAACATCTGAACCCAGAATATTTTACTGAGAAAACATGTCCTTTTTAAGTGAAATATAAAAACTTTCCTAGGAAAACAAACATTAAGAGAGTTCGGTGACCCTGAATTGCCTTTACAAGAAATGCTGAAAGAAGTTCTTTAAAATTCAAAGACTGTAATCAGTAACTTGAAAGTATTAGAGACATTGGTAAAGGCAACTACAGTCAAATCGAGAATACTCAAATGTTGTGATAAAGTCATATTATTAATCACTAGCCTTCAGCTTAAAGGTTACTACCAAAAGTAGTAAAAAGAACTATATCCTTCCCTAATTTGTTATAGGCTATACAATATAAGGGTAGCACTGTAGCACTGTCATTTCGTTGTTCATAGATTTGCTAAAGTGGGCACCAGTAATATCTCCATTGTGAGACTTGTTACTGTATTTGGAATATCAAATACACTACGGGTAGCTTGTCAGGCTCTGCCATGCGGGCGGGATACTCTCGGTAGCTTACTGGGCTCTCTGAGAGGGACAGAGGAATCAAACCCAGGTTGGCCTCATGCAAGGCAAATGCCCTACCCTCTGTGTCATTGCTCTAGTCCACAATATAAGGGTATGTAAATTATATCAAAAACAAAATTTGGAGGGGTGAGTAAAAAATGTGATTTTTGCATGTAACCAAACTCAACTGGCAATCAACTTAAAATAGATCTGTATAACTATAAAATGGTTTAGGTAAGCTTCAGGGCAACCACAATACAGAACCATAACCTATAATACAGTCGTGGCTTTCTTAACTATGTTTGCACCAACAATGAACTATTTATGCAACAATGGTACCAAGAAACTTTAGCAAATAATCTAGGTTTATGTCATTTCACTCTGTGACATTCATGCAACAAAATGGTGTACTAGGGCACCTGTAACAATACATCCCCAGGGGCTGGAGCGATAGCACAGTGGGTAAGGCGTTTGCCTTGCATGCGGCCAACCTGGGTTTGATTCCCAGCATCCCATATGGTCCCCTGAGCACTGCAAGGAGTAATTCCTGAGTGCAGAGCCAGGAGTAACCCCTGTGCGGTGCCGGGTGTGACCCAAAAAGAAAAAAAAAAAGAAAAGAATACATCCTCATTGGGAAATGGCATACAATGGTAGATACACAAGATAAAGAGAGAAGAGTGAAAGCATGCCACTGTGGAGAACCATCAATCCATAAAGGAAGACAGAAAGAGAGAAAGAAATGGACTATAAAGCTGTCAGAAAGAATATGCTTTTGGAATGGTGGTGGGGATGCTGGAGAGAGAACTCAGAGGGCTAGTGTGCATTCTTGCAAGCCAGAGACTCAAGTTCAATCCTGAAATTCCATGGCCCTCACAGTACCACATGGAGTGACCCTCCCCCAAGCATCACACTGGGAGTAACCCCTGAATATCAGGTGTGGCCCCTAAACAAAGCAAAAATAAAATAATGGTATTAGTAAATGCGTGCTCATCCATATTTTCTTTTCATTTTGGGGCTACACCCGGCGGTGCTCGGGTATTACTCCTGGATCTATGCCCAGGGATCACTCCCAATGGGATCATTCCCAATGGAGGACTATATGCAGTACTGGGAATTGAACCCAGATTGGACACATGCAAGACTAAAACGATCTACTCCCTCTACTATCACTCCAATCTTCCATGAATATTTTACATTTGAATTAATTTCTCTAGGTATAAAGCACAAGATGATTAAATGAAACTTTGGTCTCCTCCACCCAGACCCCCCATTTTCCAGTAGCTTGGCAGCCATACTCACAAACTTCCCTGGGCGTTGTGTAATCCTATCAATGGCCAAGATCCAGAGACTATAAAACAACCCTCCTGGAAGCATGTGGAAGACCTCTTATAGCCTACTTCTCCCTCTCAGAGAACCTGGCAAGGTACCAAGAGCATCCTGCCCGAATTCCAGGGCCTGGCAAGCTCTCCGTGGCATATTAGATATGCCAAATACAGTAATAATAATGGGTCTCAGTCCCCTTACCCTGAAAGAGCCTCCAATGCGGCACCTCAGGGAAGAATGAGTAAAGAGGCTGCTAAAATGTCAGGGGTAGGATGAATGGAGACGTTACTTGTGCCCGCTCGAGCAAATCAATGATCAGTGGGATGATAATGATACAGTGATACCTGCTACCTATTAGCAACTCACTTCAGCTATAAGGACACACATTGACTAGAAGGAAGGGAAAAGGGTATTTCATGCAAATGGAAACCTAAGGAGATTAAGAATAGCTATATTGGGACAAAAATAATACTAAAGTCAGAAAGTAGAATGATATAGAAAGGCCATTTAAAAAGGATCAAGGGGTCAAACTCATTAAGAGGACATAGCACTTGTAAATACACATGCGCCCAATATTGTAGCACCTACATTAATGAAACAAATACCAGCAGACTGAAGATAATCTAGTAATAATAGTGGAATTTAAGACCACACCTTCAACACTGGATATATCATTCAAATCAAAATCAACAGGTAAATATTGCGCTTTGACTATATTTTAGATCATGAGGGCATTTTTAGAGCATCCCAGTCAGCAGCAGGAGAATATGCATTCTTTTTTTTTTTCTTTGTGGGTCACACCTGGCAATGCACAGGGGTTACTCCTGGCTCTGCACTTAGGAATCACCCCTGGCAGTGCTCAGGGGACCCTATGGGACGCTGGGAATCAAACCCTGGGTCGTCCGCGTGCAAGGCAAACACCCTACCCGCTGTGCTATTGCTCCAGCCCCAGAATATACATTCTTCTCAAGCACATGAGAAGCATCCTCTAGGATAAATTATGTTAGTCCACAAAACAAAATCCTAAGAAATTTAAGAAGACTGAACTCAGATCAAGTGTCTTTCTGACCACACACACACACACACACACACACATACACAATTGGATAAGTTACAAATATGTGGATATTAAACAGCATACTCCTGGAACAACCCATGACTCAAGGAAAAAAATCAAAAGGGAAATAAAACAGGACCTTGAAACATATAAAAATAGAAACACAACATAAAACTTATGAAACACAGAAAAATATTTCTAGGAAGGAAGCTTATAGCAATAAATGTCTATACTAAGAAGAAAAAGATATCAAACAAATGGCCTTACTTTTCAGTTCAAAGAACTAAGAAAAAAGAACAGGGCCCCAACTTAGCAAACGACCAGAAGTTAATAGAAACTGGAAAAAAATCATAGAAAAGTCACTAAAACTAAAAGTTTGGTTTCTTAAGAGATAAAATGGCAAACCTTTACCAAGACTGACAATGAACTCACAAATGCAACCAAACACGAGAGGGCCAGAGAGATAGCACAGGGGTTAAGGCTCTTGCCTTGCACCACACCAACTCACCAACTCTGGTCCGATCCCCTGCCCCACACATGATTCTTTTAGTACCAACAGGAGTGACCAATGAGCACAGAGCCAGGAGTCATTCATGAGCACTCTCAGAAAGGGCGCAAAAACCTGAAAGGGAAAAAAAACAACAACAGAGGAACAGAAGAGAGAGCCCTCCAACGTGTATTACCCTTTGGCAAGGACACCAGAACATAGAATGGGGAAAAGATAACTTTTTAAAATAAATAATACTGAGAAAACTGATATTAGCAGGCAAAAGAATAAAACCTATTTAACATCATTAACCAAAGCTAACCTAAAATGAGTAAATAACCAGCATATAGACGGTGTGAGACCCTGCAACGCCTAGAAGAAAGTACAGAAAGAAAATATCTTGACATTGCTGTTATCAACGATGTTTTTTGGACGTCGAACCAAAAGCAAAGGCAGTAACAGCAAACAAATGGGAGCATATCAAACTAATCAGCTTTAGCACAGCTAGGGAAATCATCAGCATAAAAAGACAGCTGACTGAAGATGGAAATATACTTGCAAATGATATATTTGATATGAAATATGCATCCAAAATATATAAGAAACTCATACAATCAATAGCAAAAAAAAAAAAAAAAAACCTCATGGGTAAGTGATCTGAATAGGCATTTTTCAAAGAAAACACAAATGGAAGCTGGATAGTCCAGGGGAGAGGTGTTTGCCTTGCCCTTCTTTGCCTTGCATATGGTCCCCTGAGCATTGCCAGGAGCCAACCTTGAGCCTAGAGCCAGGAGTAAGCCCTGAGCACCACCCTATGTAGCTCTAACCACACCCCCAAATAAAATAACAAAAACAAACAAAAAAAAAAGGAACCATACAATGGACCACAGTACTTCCACGGTAAAACACAAGGCTTCATAGATGAGGGGCTGGGTTCGATCCTTGGCACCCCTCCCTCTGTACAAAAAAGAAGACACTTGTGTGTAGGGTTGAAGAAAAAGCGTGAATGGCGAGCGGGGGGAGCTCAGCCATGCCACAGGTTTCAGGAGATTGTTGGAAGGATGAAATGCTCAGCAGAGGGTGGAGAGAAAGCCGTGTAGCCACCCAGGTGTGTCACTTCCTCTCCCAGTGCCCGGCTGTCAGGTGAGCCCGGAGACGAAACGCTGGGCACGGTCAAGATGGGGCTTCAACTACAGGGCCAAAGCGAAGGAGGATGAAGCGAGAGAGTAACGCAGACTGGGACGATGGTGGCAGACAGCCTGAGCACCGAGCACAGGAGGGAGAGGCCAGTGGGAGGCGTACGAAGGAATGCGGTTCTTGGTCCCAAACACGGGGTTCTAGTCCCAGGGCTGGCCATGAGGGGAAAGCAGGCCACACGCGAGACAGGGGAGGAAGGGGTGTGCAAATAGGAAGCGATGGGAATCGAAGAACATGGACAAATGGACAGATGGACCGGTGTGCCACAGAAGCTGAGTCAGAAAGTAGAGTGAGGGAAGGGGACAGTGGCAGAGAGGTGAGCTGGCTAGACCCAACTGGGACTTAAGAGCCAATCTGGCGACCCAACTGTGTGCAGGGTTCTGTCCCTCCTTGGAGTGTTGAATTGTGTCCTTGAGAAAAGATGTTCCCCCCCCCCAAAAGCCCTAAGCTCTGCTTCCTACAAACGTGACCTTCCTGGGAAAGGTCTTTGCAGACGTGATCCAGTTCACAGGAGGTCACTTGGCCGGGCCCTGGCATACTGGTCGCCGCATAAGAAAAAGAAGAGGGCCAGGAGAGTTTAAGGTGCTTGCCTCCCTGGTATC
Organism: Sorex araneus; assembly: GCF_027595985.1. Classification (NCBI taxonomy): domain Eukaryota; kingdom Metazoa; phylum Chordata; class Mammalia; order Eulipotyphla; family Soricidae; genus Sorex; species Sorex araneus. Next base: position 13,086,011 of record NC_073303.1, read on the forward strand.
TTGCCTACCCTGATTTGATCCTGGCACCTTCCAGGGTCCCACAAGCATTGCCAGGAGTGACGCCTGAACATATAGAACCAGGAGTAAGCCCAGAGGACTGCTGGGTGGTGACCCAAAACAACAACGACAACAAAAGTTTTAAATGGCAAACAAATTTCTTAAAAAATAACTAATTAAAAAGAATTGCTAGAGGGGCTGGAGCAATAGCACAGCGGGTAGGGCGTTTGCCTTGCACGCAGCCGACCCGGGTTCGATTCCCAGCATCCCATGTGGTCCCCTGAGCACGGCCAGGAGTTATTCCTGAGTGCAAAGCCAGGAGTAACCCCTGTGCATCGCCAGGTGTGACCCAAAAAAGCAAAAAAAATAAAAGAAAAAAGAATTGCTAGAGAACCCAGAGCATTAGTACAGTGGGTTGTGCGCTTGCCTTGCACACACCAACCCAGGTTTGATCTCTAGCATCCCATATGGTCCCCTGAGCACTGTCAGGGGTAATCCCTGAATGCAAGCTCTGAGCACTGCCAGGTGTAGGCTCAACCTATCCCCTCCCCCAACACACACACACACACACACACACACACACACACACACACACACAAGGGCTAGAACTACAGACACCGAGAAGACACCATATGACAATGGAGGCAGACTGGAGGGATGTAACTAAGTGGAAGGATGCTGAGAAGGGTAGCAGATTCTCCCAGGGAACTTTTGAGAGCCTGGGCCTCCCCTCACCTCAGTGTTGGGCTTCAAGCATCATCTGACATCATGAGAGAAGGAACTTCTACTATCTGCACTTGTTATAGCAGCCCAAGAAAACACATCCACATTCTGTGCTTACGTGTGACTTCATCTGAACTCTCTAATGTCACCGGGCGCTCAGAAATGACAGAGTACCACTGACAGACACTGGGGGAACCCGCCTTTTCTTGGTAGAGCTCGGACGTTTTTGTTCTCAGTAAGTGTTGTTGTTGCTCTCGTTCTCATGATAGAGTCATTCAGAGCTCCTTTATTACTAAGCAACTTGTGTTCAAGGTTAAGTTCATCTCATCGGAAAAGAATTTTTTTTTTAAAGACAAAATGCCTTCTAAGTAAATGTGGGAGTCCTGGAACATTTCAGACTGGCGTCAGTCATCATGTGGGGCTATCTGGTGTTTATTATGGTTGTTCTTTTTCTGTGGGGAGCTGGCTCGGGCCGTACCCCGCTGTGCTCAGAGCTTGGCCCTGGCCCTGTGCTCAGGGATCACGGCTGGTGCTGCTTCGGGCATCTGCTTGCAAAGCAAGTGTCTCACCCCCTCTACTCACTCTGTGAACTTTTCAAAAGAAGTCAGGGTGCTGTTCTGGTGACCACAGGTGCCCATTTCATGTTCTAGAACTTTTTAATTTTCCTAGCGATGTTGACACATGGTAATTTACTGTTCCCATCTCTATGGGCTGGTTTGAGGCAAACAATGATGCGTTTATGGGCCAGTGACTAAAAGAGATTCCTGTGCCCCCTTCCTTCCTTTCTTCTTCTCCTTCACTGTGTGTGTGTGTCTCTCTCTGACACCCACATTCAAATGACAGAAAATATACTAGAGGCCAGAGCGATAGTACAACTTGCCCTGCACGTGGCTGACTTGGGTACAATCCCTGGCATCCCATATGGTCCACTGAGCCCTATCAGAAGTGATCCCTGAGTATAGGAATAAGCCCGGAGCACATCTGGGTGTGATCCAAAAAGGAAGGAAGGAAGGAAGGAAGGAAGGAAGGAAGGAAGGAAGGAAGGAAGGAAGGAAGGAAGGAAGGAAGGAAGGAAGAAAGGAAAGAAGGAAGGAAGGAAGGAGAAAGAGAGAGAGAAAGTGAAGAGAAAGTGAAAAACATTGTTGTTTATATGGGGGAAAAAAAGTACTAAGAAAAATAGTTCAATCCGTGAGTCAATTAATACCCCACTGATGGTCTCCCAAAAGCTCAAACTCAGAACCATTTAACTCCCCAAAACTTGATGACAGCTAGACATATTTCTGGAACCTTCAGCTAATGAACAGGGCAGAGAAAAGGCACAAAGGGCTAATCCAGATGTTTGCAGATCGGGGTCCATCCCTTGCACCATTTGAGTCTCCTCCAGAGTGATCCCCCTCCCGCAAACTGTGCCCCTGGGCACCTCCGGCTGTGGTCCTCAAGATAAAAAAAAAGGGAGGGGCTGGAGCAATAGCACAGCGGGTAGGGCATTTGCCTTGCATGCGGCCAACCCGGGTTCGATTCCCAGCATCCCATATGGTCCCCTGAGCACCGCCAGGAGTAACTCCTGAGTGCAAAGCCAGGAAGTAACCCCTGTGCATTGCTGGGTGTGACCCAAAAAAGCAATAAATAAATAAATAAATAAATAAATAAATAAATAAATAAATAAAATTAAAAAAGGGAAAAAGAAAACCAGTTTCTCTAAATCGGGGAGGCAAACAGAAACGCCCTCGGGGGGTGTGGGCAGGTATTAAAAATAACTGGTTCGCCGGATTGTATTCTGGGGGTGTCCCTTATTGACACACTAACCACGGCGACTTCCTTTCCACCAGGAAGTCTGTTTTCCAGCCCGCTGCCTGGTCCACCCGGCCGTGCTGTCTTCCTCTCTGCTGGTCTCACCCACGTTGCAGTACGACTGCGGAATGATTCCTCCATTCTCTCACCTGGAGAGTGTGACAGCAAGCCAGGGCTGGCTGCTCGGCCCGAGTACTACAGGCCTCGGTGGGGACAAGGACAAGCGATGGAGAGTTAGGAGGGGACACAGGCTCTGTCCAGGGGGAGCAGCCTTCCTGGGCCCCACCCAATCATCCCAGGTGGAAATGCCCTTGTGGGGTTTGAATTCATGGCACTTGAAGTTCAGCTGTATTTTTTTTTTTTTTTTTGCTTTTTGGGTCACACCCGGCAATGCACAGGGGTCACTCCTGGCTCTGCACTCAGGAATTCCCCCTGGTGGTGCTCAGGGGACCATATGGGATGCTGGAAATCGAACCCGGGTCGGCCGCATGCAAGGCAAACGCCCTACCCGCTGTGCTATCGCTCCAGCCCCAGTTCAGCTGTATTACTATGTTCCCTTTTTGTCTTAAAAAAAAAACAACCCTCTTCCTTTCCAAAGAAGGGGTTATATCTTAGACCTTATTTTAAATATGGGATAATATTTTTGCTATAGCCCTGAAGCACTGTTGTCCTGTTGTTCATCAATTTACCGGAGCGGGCACCAGTAACGTCTCCATTGTGAGACTTGTTGTTACTGTTTTTGACATATCGAATACTCCAGGGGTGGCTTGCCAGGCTCTGCCATGCAGGTGGGATACTCTCAGTAGCTTGGCTGGGCTCTCCGAGAGGGACAAAAGAATCGGACCCGGGTTGGCTGCGTGCAAGGCAAAGCCCTACCCACTGTGCTATTGCTCCAGTCCATACCTTTGCTACTGTTTTTTATTTGGTTAGGTTTTGTTGGAGGGGGAATTGGTGGTGGGGAATTTGGGTGTTTTATATTTATTCATTTTGTTGTTGGACCACACCTGGCATCAGGAATGAGCCCAGGCCAGCTGTGTGCCAGGCGAATGCCCTGCCCTCTGTACGATCACCCCAGCACCCCTTTGTGTTAAAGCGGGTTCCGATAAACTGGAGCTGACAGGCAGATCTGGCCTGCCGCCTGTTTGTGTAACGTCAGTGTCTAAAATTATAAGCTTTCCTCAGGGTACATACATTTTGATATGTCATGTTTTCGTTTGCAATCTGCTCAAATTAATATCTCGTCTCTAATAGAAGTTCTCCTTTGAAATGTGGGCTATTTAAAGGTGCATGCCTCATTTGGAAACATTTTGGCATAGTCTCTTTTGTTTTGTTTTGTTTTGTTTTCAGTTTTTGGGGTCACTCTCAGCAGTGCTCAGGAATGAGTCCTGTCACAGTGCTCAGGGGACCACATGGTGCTGGGGATTGAACCCAGGGCTCGGGCATGCAAAGCTCACACTCCCGCCCTCTCCCACTGCTGGGATGCTCTGACTCCTGACCTGCTGTTGATACGTCTGCAGTTCAATGCTATTATGGTCAGAGACCTATGATACGATAGAAGTCTGAAACCTGGCAGTGCAGTGTTCCATCTCTTGATCAGAATCATGTCTCTTTCGTTGTGGGCATTGTTTTACTCACGTGGAGTCAAGTTTGTGGACAAGTCAAGTTCAATCTTTCATGTTCTTATTATTCTTATTAAGAACACATTCTTTTTTTTGGGGGGTCACACCCGGCACAGGGGTTACTCCTGGCTCATGCACTCAGGAATTACTCCTGGCGGTGCTGGGGGACCATATGGAATGCTGGGAATTGAACCCGGGCCGGCCGCCTGCAAGGCAAATGCCCTACCCGCTGTGCTATCGCTCCAGCCCCTAAGAACATATTCTTAATAGTGTTCTACTATTTACTCTGAACTTACTAGCTTCATTCCTAGGGATTGACTAGTTACTCGCCTGCATTAAAGTCCTGAGCTTAGGGTTTAGATGTGTTTACCTTTGCCTTCCGTTGTTTTGATTTTGCTTTTTCATTTCGGGCCACCCTGCTTGGTGCTCCGTGGACTTCCCGTGGTGAGCAGGGGATCAGGTGATGCAGGGATAGAGCGGGCGTCTTCTGAACACTGCCATAGCCCTTGATGCCTTCTCTCTGGCCCTAAAAACACAAGGTTGGTTTTTCTGAGAGGAGAGCTTAGGCCGTCCTCAGCAGCTCAGAAGTCACTCCTGGCCATGACCCAGGGCCCTATGCAGAACCAGAGTTTGAAGCAGGTTGACCTCACACAAGGCAAGTGTATTAATCTCCGTGTTAATTTCCTCTGGCCTCTAATGAAGCACTATAGCACTGTCGTCCCGTTCATCAATTTGCTCGAGTGGGCACCAGTAACGTCTCTATTGTGAGACTTGTTGTTACTGTTTTTGGCATATCAAACATGCCATGGGTAGCTTGCCAGGCTCTGCCGTGCGGGCGAGATACTCTCGGTAGCTTGCCAGGCTCTCCTAGAGAGACAGAGGAATCGAACCCAGGTCGGCTGCATGCAAGGCAAATGCCCTACCTGATGTGTTATTGCTCCAGTCCCTGGCCCCTAACATGTATCTTTTTTTAGCATCATCTATTTGGGCTCCTGTAAAGGTCATTTTGGCAACTTTAGTCCCTGAATAAGAGTGTTCAGTTCTTTCATGCTCAGCATTATTGCTGATTTAGCTTGTGCTTTTAAAAGCTGTTTTTTGTCTTGTGTGTGCGTTGGTCCTAGCTGTTGTTTGAGTTGAGGAGGGTGGGGCACACCTAATGATACTTAGGTGCTACTCCCATCTCAGTGCTCAAAGACCCTTGGGCAGTCCATGAGATACTGGGGCATGGATCCCAGGGTTCCTACATGCAGAGTACGCCCTCCGGTCCTTGGAGCTATCTCTCCGGCTCATCAGTCAAGTACGTTTTAACATTCAGTTTTAAAACTTCGAATTGTTTTTCGGTTCTATTTATTTACACCATTCTTCTGATGGTGGTGTGACTGTCCTAAAAATTTACATATGCATCCTTGACTCACTACAGTCTCCTCAAATCACTGTATCACTGTCATCCCCTTGTTCATCACTTGAGCGGGTGCCAGTAACGTCTCCATTCATCCCAGCCCTGAGATTTTAGCAGCCTTTCCTTACTTGTCTTTCCCAACAACTGGAGGCTCTTTTCAGGGTCAGGGGAATGAGACTATTATTGTTACTATATTTGGCATATCGAATACGCCACGGGGAGTTTGCCAGGCTCTCCCGTGCAAGTCTCCTCAAATAAAATAAGGAATTAACAGCAACTCCCATCCTTTGGCTAGAGATGGCAAGCACGCCAAGAAGAGCCCAATTCCACGTGTTGTATCTGAGGCCACTCCCTGGGGCCACTGGGGATCAGTCCTGGGGCTCCTGCACGAGAAGCATCCCCTCGACTCCTTCCAGCCGTCTCCCGGGCCAATTCCTATTCTTAGAGCGTCTGTTGCCCTATAGTCTCCTTCTATATATAAACTCCGAGACACAAACCAGGCTTGCTTTAAATAGCCAGTATGATTTCATGCTCATCCACATATTTGCCTTTTCTTTTTCTTTTTCCTCTTTCTTCCACTTCTGAGCTTCTGTCTGGAATCGTGTTCCATCTACCTGAAGAACTTCTTTAATCTCACATGTAGAATGTATCTGCCTAGAGTGTATCGAGGCGAAAATGTCTTCACCTTTCTCTGCCTCATTTGCCCTTTTTAAACGTGTTTGTGTTTGAAGGATGTGTTCATGGCGATTCCAGCGTTTCCCTGTTTTAGACTTCCGGTAGCACTTGAATGATGTATTATTCTGGCTTTGTTGTTTCTTCCTGAAAACTTTGTTTTCTAATGACTTCTGTTGAAGGGAAAAGTCATGGGGGCTGTGCCGGGGGCCTCCAGGGCGGCACCCCCACATGTGGTGCTGCAGATACCCAGGTCGGTGTGCCAGGCATGCTCCCTAACCACTGCACTATCTCCTGTCCTCTTGCAAATTTAGGTGAGGTATATCAAAGCCACGGGGAGTATGGAACTGATTCTCAGGTTCACCCCCTCCATGTTCTTCCTCTTTCAGGGGGTATGGAGACTGTGATTGCCAAACCTCCAGTAGGACATGTGTGTTCTATGTCCAAGGTGCTGCCAGGACTAATGACAATGTCACTTGCAGGAAGAGGAAGTGGAGGATGAGTGAGCATGTACAACACGCCCATGCACGGCAGCCACAGGAACTGTATTCAGTCTGGGGAGACTCGGCCCGGTCCTCTTCGCTCTGCTGGGTCCACAGGAGACTGTGACCAATGGCAAATTAGAGGGTCAGTGATGAGAGCTAAGAGGCCCCGAGTTTGACCACAACTGACCCCACTCACTGCATCTTCAGGAGCCCCCAGCCCCTCGCCCTCCGGTGGTCCCACATACTCAGAGCTCACCTTTTCTTTCTTTTTTTAAAAAAAATTTTATTTATTTATTTTTTTAATTTTATTGAATCACCGTGAGATAGTTACAGGCTTTTTTGTTTGGGTTACAATCTCACAATGATCAAACACCCATCCCTCCACCAGTGCACATTCCCCACCACCAATATCCCAGGTATACCCCCCCTTTCCCACCCTCCCCCTGCCTTTATGGCAGACAATGTTCCCCATAATCTCTCTCTACTTTGGGGACATTATAGCTTGCAACACAGACACTGAGAGGTCATCATGTTTGGTCCATTATCTACTTTCGGCATACATCTCCCATGCTGACTGGTTCCTCCAGCCATCATTTTCTTAGTGATCCCTTCTCTATTCCATCTGCCTTCTCCCCTCCACTCATGAAGCAGCTTTCCAGCTATGGGGCAATCCCCCTGGCCCTTGTATCTACTGTCCTTGGGTGTCAGCTCATGTGATGTTATTCTATACTCCACAAATGAGTGCAGTCCCTCTTTGTCCGTCCCTCTCTTTCTGACTCATTTCACTTAGCATGACACTGTCTATGTCTATCCATTTATAAGCAAATTTCATGGCTTCATCAGAGCTCACCTTTTCAACCACCTGGCCCTAGTGGCTCAGTATCTCTGGGAACCCCTCGGGCCCCTGGGCACTGCTTGGAAGGTGCCCTCAAATCAGTAGATATTGTGTTACTGTGTTGAGCTCTCAGAACATGCCTAGGCCTCAGCGCAGCTCCATCCAGGAATTATATAGCATACCTCAACAAAAAACAGAAACACAGCACTTGAATAATAATAATTAAATAGTCAGAGGATTATTTCTCTTAAGACTATGAAGTCTAGTAATCTAGCAGCACCATTTGGCCTGAGGTTGTATGGGCAATGGCTGTCATTAGACAACGATCCCGAGAGGGTGTTCATGAAGAATATCCCGAGGCCAGGGGACAAGGACAGGGATCGAGGCACTTGTTTGGCATGCAGAGATCCCAGCTTCGTCCGGGCACTGCCTGTGGTCCCCTGAACACTGCCAGCAGTGTAACCCCAGGCGCAGAAGTAGGAGTAACGAAAGAGATCAACTAACTGCAAAAAATTTTTCTGATACAACTGGTCCCCGGACTGAGACCTCTGGGGTGATCTTGGGGTGGGGGGCGGGTCAGATTCCCGCCATGCCAAAGGCCTGGCAGCTGCCCTCACACCCCAACAGCTGCCACTATGCCAGTGGCCAGACTCGTCTCCTCATGACTGAGTTCCACAAGGGCGTCAAACTGACCAAAATATTGGGTACGCCGGGATTTTTTTAGGCTGAAAACTCTGGGTGTTCTCGGAGTCAGGGTGGGTGACTTCCCCAAGCCCCACCCCCCTGCACTTCCGGAAGCCCCAGCAGCGACACCCACATTCCTCTGCCATGACTACGTGAGTTCACTGCCCAGTTGAATTATTCTGGAGTTTCTCGAGCAACATCTCCAAACTCTCCAATACCAACACCCCAGTAGCAACACCCCAGATCGGATGGGACTGTCATACAGAAGCCAACGAATCTCAATGAACAAGAACAACTAATCTCAATTCACAGAACTATTAACTGAAGGTTCAACTAGCAACAGGAGCTTAGTGGACCCCCAGACAAGGACCTCATGTGCTCACGATGAGATATAACAATTTTCACAAATTTTCTTTTGCTGGAGTATTTTGTTGTTGTTGTTGTTAACTCCGTGAGCCATTTAGTGGTAACCAACAATATAAAGTAAACGATGGTGGGCCTGCTAGGGGGTCAGTCCTGAGGGGTGATGGGGAAAACGGGGACAGTGGTGGAGGGATTGGGGTTGGAATATTGAATGCCTGTAACAAATGCATCGTGACTAACTTTGTAAAACACAGTGTTTAAATAAAGTGTCTGTGTGTGGAGGGGGGGGATATTGAACAAAATAGGAGTAAGCTCTGAGCATTGCTGGGTGTAACCCAACCCCCTCCTCAGAGAACATCCTTTAAGAGGAACTCGGATGTTTCACTGGCTTGCATGTGTGCTGACCGAACTTCAGTCCCCAGAACCTCATAGGCCTTACGACAACCTGGGTGGTCCTGTGGATCCCAAGCTCTGTTGGGCGTGGCCCCTATTAAAGAGAAAAAAAATAAAAGAATATCCCTTAATTACACGGTATGGAGTTTCCTTAGGAGTCTGTCTTTTTCATTTTCCCCTGGAGGCATATACATGAAAAGAAAAGCTCTTATCTGCTCGGAGCAAAGCTTGATCATACCTTAAACTTGAAGTAATTTCTACTGATATTATCTTCCACATTAGCAGCAGGGATTTTCCAGTCTCCAGGAGTGAAGCACACAGGGCATTCTAAGCTCTGCTTCTTCCTTTTTTTTTTTTTTTTGCATCTGTCATTCTTGCCCAGGTAGCTGAGGGTGACAGCGCTGCAGTCAAATCTGGTCATTTTCTCCCTTCCCCCCCACCCCTCTCCCAGCCCCTCCCGCCCACACTAGAACTGACATGAATCTGCTCGAAAAGCTACTGAAGGAACCAAACTGTCAGCTCTGATCGCCCAGGAGAGACTCAACACCTTCTTGGGTGATCTGAATTTTAATTAGAAGAACAGATAGGTGCGCACGAGAATACGGGGTTAAGCACCTTACATAGCTGCCTACCCTGCTTCCCTTCCTGCCACCCCCTTGCTTCCCCCGAGCACCACCAGGGGTCACTCCTGGGCACAGGTCTCGGACTAGCTTCTTGAGCACCACAGGATAAGGCCTTATTGCAGCCCTCCCCCCACCTCCCCACAAAGAGAGAAAAGGGTGTCCTAGAAAAGGATGGATCCTAATGGTGGAAGTTGGGTTATGATTGATACAAGAAGGGAAGGAGGAAGTTGTTTCCCCATTTTTGATCAAAACACCTTCAAGGGTCACCACTTCATGGTGAGACCAGGATTATACTCTCAGGCCACCCTTGCAGAAAGTCATTTCTCCGAGGCTGAGATTTAGGAAACTTCTCCTGGGCCATGACGCAGCCATGTGGTGCCGGTGTTTCTGGGAGGGCGGATTTGGATGCATGTAAGATGTAAATTGAGGGAGCAATAGTACAGCGGATTGGGTGTTTCCCTTGCCTGCAGCTCACGGGTTTGACCCCCTGCATCCCGTATGCCCCCCACCCCAGCACTGCCAGGAGTAATTCCTGAGTGCAGAGTCAGGAGTGACCTCTGAGCATCACCGGTGTAACCCAAAAAGCCAGAGAGAGAGAGAGAGGGAGGGGGGGGGTGGGGGAGAGATGTAAATTGATCAAAGAGAAGAGCAAATTGCCCACTGATATGGGAGGGACCTGGGCCATCAGTAGTCGTCTTGAAGGGACCAAAAAGATAGACCCTCCCTAGGTAAGAGAGAATCCCAGCCTGCCCACGAGCTGGGCCCGTGGGGTTTCTCCTGCCTGAGCACGCTAATAGAATCAGCCGTACTTCACTAGTTCTATGCCATCCCGTCGGTGGGCTGGACTCACAGCTGGTTCTTAGGCCTCAGGGCTTATACTATGTGTTTCGTGGTTCTCCAGATTTTAGACACAAGAGGAGAGAGAGGAAGAGAGGAAGACACGAGAGAGAGAAAGACAGAGAGAGAGAGAGAGAGAGAGAGAGAGAGAGAGAGAGAGAGGCAGAGAGAGATAACCATTGAGGTTTGATTCTCCTGTTCTCTTTTCTCTGAAGACCCCTGAGTAATACCCACTCTCAGAACATTAGAAATTAAACCATTAGGCTGGTAAAACAACTCACTGGCTGAGTGAAAGCTCTGCAGGTAGGAGGGCTCGGTTCCATTCCCTGGCACTGCATGGGCCCCAGAATACTGCTGGGAGTGATCCCTGAGCACCACCAGGTATGGCCCCCACACCAAAGGGAAAGGAGAAAAGAAATTAAACCTTTATGTAGACACTAAGCTTTCCCAGGCTGGAGCAGTACTACAGTAGGCAGGCCGCCTGCCTTGGATACAGCTGACCCTGAGCCCCCCAAGGAGTGACCGCTGAGCACAAACCCAGTAGCAGCCCCAGAACACCACTGGGGATGGCCCCCAAACAAAACAAACACCATACTTTTGTGGAGTCCAGAGAGTGAATTATTCATCGCATACCCAACAACGGAACCGAGAACTTGGCAAGCACAGACAATGGGAAAGTCCTCACCAGCCCCATCATCATCTAAAGTGGACTCTTGTTTGGGGGATTTGTTGTTTGGGGGGCACATCTGGCGATGCTTAGGGGTTACTCCTGGCTCTGCATTATTCAGGACTCATTTCTGGTGGTGTCAGAGGACCATATGAGATGCTGGGTATCAAAACCCAGTCAGCTGCATGTGAGGTAAACACCCTTTCTGATGTAGTGTCGTTCTGATAGAGAGGTGAACTCTTGGGCCAGAATAATAGTACAACAGGGAAGGGATTTGCCTTGCATGTGGCCCACCCTGGCTCGATTCCCGCCATCACATCCGGTCCCCCTAGCACTTCCAGGACTAATTCCTGAGCACAGAGCCAGGAGTAACCCCTGAGCACTGCTATGTCTGACCTAAAAAGTAAAATAATAATAATAATAAAAAGGAAATTCTTGAATGTTCCATATGGCTGGTGTTCACTGGCCCTAAGTAAATACTGTTGAAGCAGGTGGGGGGAGATGGAGCTAAATGAAACAGGGAAACAGGGAGAGAGAGAGAGAGAGAGAGAGAGAGAGAGAGAGAGAGAGAGAGAGAGAGAGAGAGAGTTTACCAGGAAAGGCCACAGACTGCAAGAGGAAGAAGTGGTGGTCCCCATGAGCTGCTGGTCTCTTGAAGGAAGAAGCAATGGCAGGGCGATGACACAGGAGCACAGTTTGCACCGCAAGTAGACGTCTAGGGTTATCTCCGTGTTTAAGCCTAGCCAACCCTTTGACCCACATAGGTGCTGGGTGCAGGTATCGGGCGAACTCATAATGAAGCCCTGTAGTCCGGAATAAAAGGTCCTTGGGATGGTTTTATGTTTGGCTCTATCCCGTGGTGTTCTATCCTTGCTCCTGCCCAGCAAATCTCCAGAAGCCCAGTGATTGGAAACCGGGCCAGAGCAATAGTAGCACAGAGGGTAGGGCACTGGCTTTGCATGCGACCCACCGAGGTTCCATCCCCAGCAACGTCGTATATGGTCCCCGGCGCTCGGGGCCCTGAGTGATTGCGTGAAGAGCCAGGAGTAAGCCCTAAGCACCATTGGGCGTGGCCCAAACACACATCCCCCAAAAAAGAGGTTGTGGGAGAGGAGAGATAGCCTAGTGGATCAGGCAACTTGCCTTGCATGTGGCTGGCCCAGGTTAGATCCCCGGCACCCCATATGATCCCCCTAATCCTGCCGTAAATGATCTCCAGAGCTAGGCATAAACCCTGAGCACCGCTGGGTGTGGCCCCCAAAACCAAAACCAAAACCAAAATCATTTAATGGGGCTCTGGCGTCTGGCTCCTCCTGAGCTCCAGTCCAATGCCCACCGCTCCCACGTGGGCAAGACGGCTCGGTTCCCCCAGAGAGCTTCCAGTAATTCAGACTTGCTTCTTCACTGCACCAAATCTGATCCCAAGGGACAAAAACCTGGGTGCTTTCTAATACCCCATGGGCCTGAATCACTCACGTGACCAAATCCAGCCCCCACCCCCAGACCCAGTGGGGATGAACCACATCTAGCCATACACAAGGAGGAAATGGATTTTTCTAACAATCCACTTCCACTGTAAATGGCAGAGTATCGTGTCCCAGACCCCGTTCCTTGGTACTTTCCTGGAACTCAGAATGCCGGAGTCATATCAGGGAAATAGTTCTTCTGAGGCGGGGCGGGGGGGGGGGCGGGCAGAATGTAAGAATTTTGCACATTTGGGTGGTTCTAGTAACACAATTGGAATGTATCGTTTTCTTATAAATCATCTGCATTGCATTTCTCCATTTCTCCGTCAGATCGCAGTTTAGAGCGCTACCGTTGAGGCATCAAAACTGCAGGAGGTACGCGGAACTTTACACTATCCGTGAATTTTCTTTGAGGATAACAGAGTCACATTACAAAATTTCTGTAACACCACAGAAGTCTGGAGTCTGGTGGTTGTGAAATGAGTGAGTTAAAGTTCAGTATTTCCGGCCCGGCTAAGACTGCTAGTGACCCCAGCTAGCCCGGCTGTCAATTGGTACTTTTGATCTCTGTATTGGGAGAATTTGGGGCAAGAAGGGGGGGGGGGGAGGTGCGTCGCGTTTCCACGGAAAATCAACTATCTTTCACATCTTACTTTGGGAAACGATTTCTAGGGACCACCCCAAGCCCCCCAAACTTCCTCTACCGCCCTCCTGGCCTTAGCAAATTTGTTTATCGAAGCACTGTTCCGCCTTTGAATTTCCAGCGCTCGGGATCCCTTTCCCGCTCAGGACAGATGGAGGGTCCGCGACCGCGCCCCGCACACAGTAGGCGCGCACAGTCGGCCGCGCCCCGCACGCAGTGGGGGCGCACCGTCGGCCGCACCCTGCACGCAGTAGGCACGCACCGTGGGCCTGCCCCGCACACAGTAGGCGCGCAACGTCGGTCGCACCCTGCAGGCAGTAGGCGTGCACCTTCGGCCGCACCCCGCACACAGTAGGCGCGCACCTTCTGCCGCGTCCCGCGCGCAGTAGGCGCGCACCGGCAGCGCGGCGGGCGGAGCCACGCGTTCCAGGGGCTGCATCCTTATCTCCGCCCGGCCCACACCCGGGGAGCTGCGAGCAGATGGCGAGTCCCGAGCGCCAGGTGTGCAGCACGCCCAGCGCGGTCTGGGGCACGGAGTTCTTTGGTCCCCGCCGCACCCCGCCCCGCCCCTTTCCCTCCCCCCACACACACCCCAGCGCCCCCAGCTGCCGCGCGGGGCGGAGCGCGTGAGGCCTCGGCGGGAACTCGGAAGATGGGGTGCCGGGGAGCGGGGCGACACGGTGCCCGCCTCCCGCCACGCGCACGCCCTCCCCTCCTCGCCGACCCGCGGTTCTCCGCAGCCCCGGCGGCTTCCCAGCGTCCCCACAATCCCCGCCCCCCTCTGCACCCCCCTCCCCCAGTCCCCGTCCTCTCCTGGGCTCTGCCCCTCCTCGGCTTCAATTCCCTCGGCCCGGGCCCCTGCGGGTTTCCCCGGCTGGCAGAAGCGCCCGCCGCAGCCTGCCTGCCCTCGCACGACCTCCCATGGCAACGCAACTGCGTCGTGGGCTGGGGTGGGAGGTGGGGGGTGCTTTGGTCCAAGCGTTTTTCGGTCAGTACAATCGCGCGCTTTCCTCCAACCCGAGTCCCTTCGACCACGCTAGTGGGGGGGGAGGGGTTGCTCCCACCCATGCAGCGTGCTGGAGTCACGGGGAGGTAGTTTCGGGGCGCCCCTCGGTGGGGCAAGCGTCCCATCCAGACCGACTGCGCGGTCTCTGGATCCCGGGGACAAAGCCAGCCCCCTTGCAGAGCGGGCTCCCGCCGCACAGCCCTGCGCTGTTTGGGTTACACCCAAACCCGCCTGGGACAGGTGCTGGGGGGCATCAATTCCTCCCTCTCCTCCCCCCCACCGCGCCCAGGCCCGGGGGTGCCTCCCCGAAGAGCCGGAGTCTGGGAGGGGGAGGGCAGACTGGCCTGGGAAGGGACGCTGGCTGGTTCCGGTCAACCTCCCTTAACCCCAAGGCTTCTTGCTCCCTTCACCCCCCTCCACCAGTGCACAGACTCTGCCCTCCCCCCCTCGCCCCGCCACCTCCCAAGGGACCCGGAGACTGCAAGCCCGGTGGGACCTCGGGCGGCGCGGCCCGAGGCTGGGTATGGGCGGGGCCGGCGGCTGCCCGGGTCCGAGTGTGGTCAGCCCGCCGGAGCGTGGGCTGCGGACGCTACCGCGTGCAGGGGGCATCTGGGCATCCCGAAACAACGCCGTGGGCACGCGCGACAGAAGGGGGGGAGGTAGGGTAGCAGGAGGGCTGTCAGTTCCGGTCAGCGACGGAACTGGGCACCATCGCCACGGGCCAGGCCGGCCCTGGGGATTGGAGGAGCCGGTGCGCCGCCGGGGGAACCATCACCCCGCCAGCTGCGGCCAGTTGCAACTTCAAAGGCGGGCGGCGAGCCGGCGGAGGGCGCGTCTCCCACGTGCGTGCGTGTGCGTGTGCGCGCGGGCGCGCGCCTGCAGCTCCTCCCCGGGTTTGTGCGCGCCCACAGATGCTCCCCGAGCGTTTGCAGCTCCTCCCGCTCTGTGTGTGTGTCCCGCTGTGAGTGAGTGAGTGTGTGTGTGTGTGTGTGTGTGTGTGTGTGTGTGTGTGTGTGTGTGTGTGTGTGTGTAACGTGTGCGTCGGTTCCCGAGAGAACTGTCCGCCTCTTCCCCCCGTGCGTCTGGCCGAGCGCGCTCGCCGCTGCAGTTCCCCGGGAGAGCTTGCAAAGCTCCTTCCCGGGTCGTAAAAACCCAAACGGAAGACGGGTGTTAAGATGCTGCTGACAGCAGCGCCCGAAACGTGTTTACAGTAGGAAAACCTCTGCTCCCCAACGCCGTCTGCGGCGCTGCTGGGTTCTTCCTCCCCGCGACGGTCACGGAGCGGCTGCGCCCCACTGATCCCCTCCGGGCCCCTCGCCGAGCCGCGCCCTCCCGGGGGCGTCCGGCCCCAGGGCCCGCAGCTCTCCGCCGGGCTCAGCCCGGTTTGTGTTTGGGGTGCAGCGACTCTCCCCAAGCACCCTCTGGTCCCCGCTTCTGCCAGCCGGGGCCGAGCCGGCCCAGGAACCAGCCCTCGGGTTCGGCTTGCTCGCTCCCAGCGCCCGGCTGGCCGGAGGCTTCCCGGGTCTGGGAAACTGTCGGCAGGGGGACGGAGCGGCGCGGGGTGGGCGCCAGAACGGTCACAGAAGCTAGAATACACCCTGGTGCCCACCGATCGTGCGAACAGCTCCCTAGAGGAGGAGGTCCGGGAGAGCAGGAGGACGGCAGGGGTTGGGGCGCGGAGGAAGGGGGCGAAAGCTGGCCCTCCATCCCCACGTTTTCCCACGTCTCCAAACGGGCGCGGGAAGGCTCCGCGCTGCCACCTGGCGGCGGCTTCGGCCCGGCTTGGGAGCCGCCGGGCCCAGCCCAGGTTCCCCGCGGGTGTGTGTGTGTTTGTGCCTCTGTGTGTGTGTGTGTGTGTACGCGCGCGCGCGCCGTGCCCGCCGCCTCGTGAAAAGGAACAGAAGCTTGTGTTCCTACGGCCCATCTCCGTGGCCCGGGCAAACACACTCTTTCTCTGCTGGACAGGGAAAGAGCAGGGGGAAGAAAAAAAAGGAGAAAAAAAAAACGAGTTGGCATTACTAGGAATTGCTTAAACCCATCAGGGGCTTAGGAGAGGAGGGTGAGAGAAAGTAGTAAAAATGATTCGAACCGCGGAGCTCTTATCTCTCAGATTTAGAGGACAAATACATGCTGGATTTCATTTTTCGCCACAATCTTTTATTGATATTTCGCAAAGACACAGACTTCCCTGGACTCCTTTTTCAATACGCCCCCTGGGACGCCCAGCCCAGAGGCAGCGGACCCCAAAAGACGTGCTAGGTTCGGCCACTTGACCCGGTGGGCCGTCCGTCTAGGATTTTTTTTCCCCTAAAGTGTAGAATATATACATATCTATCCTGGAGCCTTTTAATTGGCACACCACAAAGACATCAAATTTCCCAAAGCTGCTTCCTTGGCTGCTAAGGAAACAAAGAGAGGGGCTTCCCAGCCCCCAACCCTCCTTCATTTCATTTGAGCTGAATACTTGTCTGATCAGCTCCTACAACCATTGTTTCTCTGGCCAAGGCAAGCTCTTGCAAAGCACGGCAGGGCACATGCAGATGTGTTAAACTAATTTACCATCAGAGAGAGAGAGAGAGAGAGAGAGAGAGAGAGAGAGAGAGAGAGAGAGAGAGAGAGAGAGAGAGAGAGGGAGGGAGGGAGAGAGGGAGAGTTAGGCAGTGAGATAGAATCTGCCCCATGTCATCCTGTGGACGTGAGGATTTATATTTATAGTGTGCAGGTGTGCGAGCACAGAAGCAAGGAATTAACAGAGATTCCATCACATGAATTGAGGGAGACAAATAAAATGTTTACTATCATTCAAAACTTTGAAATTTCAATTATACCTGGCATCCCTGCTAATCAAGAGAATGAGTCTATCATTCTAAAACGAGGTGTTTGGGGGTTTTTTGGGTTTGTTTTTTTTTTTCTTTTTCAGTCTTACAAAATGATCTTGGTCGCCTATGACTAGGGTTTCAAAAGTAGTGTGAGGAATCACTTCGTGTACAGCAGAGCCAGCAGAGGGAACAGTGAGTACTGATTTAGCAGGGGCCATCAAATACTTGGTATTTGGGGGGAGGGGAGCGTCAGCGTTGGTTACAAATAATACAGAGTTGGGTAAGGAGAACACGGCAATCTTTTCTCATTGTTCAGTTTCCAGAGGCCCGGAAGGCGCACATGCTTACTTCTCTGGTAAGTCCTCAGACAGGGGACTTGAAGAAAAGGCCATTCCTCTGTCCTGTTTGCTCACCCATCAGACAAACGGACTTCACAAGTCTGTACACTCACGTCTAATCATCTCACCGACCGGATGGGAATTACTAATGCCATATTTCTTCAATTCAAAGGACATTTCCTTTTCAGCCTGAGACAGGAGGCCACCTTACAGCCAGGACGCTGTCATAGTTTCTTCAGTGGCCGTTTTTCTTCCCTAGAGACCCCGGACCATGTTGTGTCTGAAAAATCGACTGGATTTCTTAAAATACCGAAAACAGATGTAACAACGGAAATAGACCAAGCAGGCTTTTCTTTATTATTATTATTATTATTAAATTTTGGGGCCTTATTTGTTTGATTGTTGTGAGGCCATGGGATCAAACCTAAAGTCTCACACGGCCCCAGCTGTTTGGTTTGTTTTTTTGGTACATTCTTTTAATAATCTATCTCACTTGGAGCATAAGCAAAATTGCTCTGACTGCTCTGATGAATTTATGCCTTTGCCCACCCTATTGATTGAAAGCAGCATAAGTGGCTTTGGATACACAGCCTCTGGGGCTACCGAGGTAGCACAGTGGGTACTGCGCTTGCTGTGCGCACGCCCACCTGGGGTTTGACCCCCACATCTGATACAGTTCCCTGTTGCCCCCGCAGCAATGCCCCCCCCCCCGCCCCCGAGGGCAGAGTCAGGAGCAACCCCTGAGCATTGCCAGGTGTGGCCCAAAAACCAAAAGAAAAGAAACATTCTTCTATTGATAACTCATCTTTAGTGAATTATTGTTAGCTAATGATACAGTCAAATCATTTGCCCTGCAGGATGTAAAGAGACCGGGAGAGTAGGTAAGGCACTTGCCTTGCACAGAGCCCACCTGGGTCCAATCGCCAGCACCGGGGCTGGAGCGATAGCACAGCGGGGAGGGCGTTTGCCTTGCACGCGGCCAACCCAGCTTCCCATATGGTCCCCTGAGCACCGCCAGGGGTAATTCCTGAGTGCAGAGCCAGGAATATCCCCTGTGCATCACCGGGTGTGATCCAAAAAAAAAAGCAATCCCCAGCACCACATACGGTCCCCTGAACACTGCCAGGAGTGGGCCCTGGGCAGAGCCAGAAGTAAGCCCTGAGACCCACACATATCGTCTAAATACCAAAATAAATCATTCATTGGAACAGATCCCAAAACATAGCCTTTTTTTTTGTCCTAGCAGAAAAGTATTGAGAATATGATGCATTTATGTGGGATTGACCAGTGAGGTGTGCTTGGGGGCACATACTAAAAGAACATTGAAGGGTATGGTAACACACTCAGATTTAATATATGCTCGCCTGCCAAAAAGAACCAGTGGGTGTGCTTTTTAAACAATATGCTTGCTCTTCTTAAAGTAAAACAAAAGTATATAACCTGGGGGTAACGAAATGGTCAGAAATGATTTGCACGGACACACAAAAACATTGTGCTTTATCCTTTAGCGATCCAATCAGATGTCTCCAAAAGGTGTTCTCTGCAGTAAAATTCTGAATCTGACAGCCCAGGACTCTCGCCAGTCTTCATGCTTTAAAAAATTGGACAAGGGCCTGGAGCAATAGCACAGTGGGTAGAGCGATAGCCTTGCACACGGCCAACCAGAGTTCGATCCCCGGCATCCCATATGGTCCCCTGAGCACCACCAGGAGTAAGTCCTGAGTGCAGAGTCAGGAGTAACCCCTGAGCATCACCAGGTGTGACCCAAAAAGCAAAAAAACAAAACAGCAACAGCAACAAAAAAACCCATGAAAGCTGAACAAGGTAAACTAGGAGCCTGTGCCTAGCACTTGTTCGATCTGAGTCAAAAAGCTGCTTTATTATGCTGGCTCAGCCCTACCTACCCACTGGTACTGCTCTGGAGAAAGCGTTTAATGGGGTCAGGGGAAGTCTCGCGAGACACCAGTTCTGATTTCCACCCTGTGGGATAGAAAAAGAATTTTTAATGGTCACATTGACATGTATTCTGAGTACCTACACGCCCATTCTTTGTTTTTTTAATTAATTTATTCTTGTAAAGTTGTTCATGATTTATTACACTCAATATCCCAACACCAATCCCAACACCAGTGCACCTTCCCTCCACCATTGCTTCCAACTTTCCCAACCACCCCTCAAGCTGGTCCCTATAGCAGGCCCTCCATAATTTATTTTGTATTGCTTGTTACAATGTGCCAAAATCGATCCCAAAAATATTTCCTCTAAAGAAGGTGTGTGAAAATTGCTGTATCTCACCAGGGGGCCAGTCACCCCTTGCAGAAGAGATTACAAACATGTTGTTACCGGTTAAGCCTTGTGTGTTAATACTTTCTTGATCGAGATCAGGCACCCGTTATTTACTATGAAGACACAGTCAGTGCTCTTCACCAAGTTTCTTCTAAAACCATGAGGCCTTGGGCCAAAACAAAAGCACACCGGGTGAGGCTGACCCGGGTTTGATCCCTGGCGTCCCATATGGTCCCTTTGGCCCTTTAGGAGTGAGCCCTGATTGCACAGCCAGGAGTAAGCTCTGAGCACAGCAGGGTGTGATACCCTCCCCCCCCCCGCCCCTCCCCTGCCAAAAAGAAAAAAATATCCATGAGAACTTGACTTTGATCCCTGGCACCCAACAGGCTCCCCATTCCTCCAAGCTCCCACCAGGTTTGATTCTTGGGCACCAACAGGTCTGGCCCCCAAACCAAAATCAGACTGTTTTATTTAATAATAATTGTGAATAATTGTGAAGACTGCCTGCAGACTATGGGGACTGGATTCAAGGGGTGGAGCTCAGATTTCATATTCAGTAGGCTCAGGGTTGAGCCTGTGGTCCCCCAAGAACCACAGGGAGCCACCCACCACCACACACACACACACACACACACACACACACACACACACACACACACACACACACACACGGCTGCAGCCCCAAAGCCAAAATAAAAGCACAGACAAACAGACAATAGAGATTCTGCTCTTCTCTTCCTGTGGATGACATCCATTGTCTGGGACCACTTTTCACATCAGTAGCCCATTCTGAAATTCCGACTCTCACACAGTATTCCACTGACACATTTGAGGGACCAAGAGCAGGGTAGAGCATCCACTGAGGGTTTCCTAGCCATAAAACTCGCCGTACCCTCACAACCAGCCTATAGAAAGTTGCTGCCTGGTGTCCTCAGATTTCAGATAAGGAAAACTGAGGCCGAGTCATCTCCCCAGGGCTACAAAACCAGCAAGAAAGGGCAGCTGCCAAGTGCAAGATAAATCTAGCGCCTCCTCTCTGGCTCTGGCTACCAATCACCACCTCCTTTTGTCACTGCTCCTGGCCTTGACCTTTTCATTCTATATGCTTCGATAAGTCCCAAGTAGGAATTATATAGAACTCGTCTACCAAGGCGAAGAGGAAGGCAGTCTGGAAGAAAGGAAAATGTGGAGCGAAGAAGTCTTTGATTTTGAAAATGTTGAAAACACATGATTTAGAAATTAAAAGGTATTCCCCACTTTTACACCCCACCATGACCCTCCCGGAAAAGCATGGAAATTCTTCCGTTAATTGTGGAACATTGGCGTGTTCCAATGGAAAGCTCCTGTGTTTGGGGTTATTCAGGATTTATGGGGGAGCTTAAGTCATTAAATAACCAGAGTTAACCCCTGTTTGGTTAAGAGGGCAAGCAATTTTTGAAAAGAAAAAAAAAGATTCCACTTCTCTGCCTTCCACAAACAGCACAAAAATGGCACTGAGGACTCAAGCAATACATGGACATCTGTGCTGTACCTAGAGTTGTTAAAATAATTGTGATGACAGGTGTCTAGGTACCACTTTCTTAATGGTTTTCAATATCTACTGATTTATTGTCGTGGCTTTCCCTCCCCTTTTTACATCCTTGATTTTATGAAGGAGCCAGAGAACAGATTTTTGCACTAAAGCCTGAGTCTTTATTCTAATACTGAAAAGAACTAATAAAAATAATCACTTGGCTTTTAAGCAGAAAGCTTCCATTTACAGTATTTCTCCCTCCCCCCTTCCAAGCCCCTTGTTATCTAACATAATGGTTAGAATACATTTCCGTCTCTTCCCTTAATAATTTCATGCATTAACATCCTCTTCACACACCAGACTCTCCTCTCCTCTCTCTCTCTCTCTCTCTCTCTCTCTCTCTCTCTCTCTCTCTCTCTCTCTCTCTCTCTCTCTCTCTCTCTCTCTCACACACACACACACACACACACACACACACACACACAGAGCAAGAGGAAAAAAGAGGCAGCAGAAATCTCAGCTGTACTTCTAGCCCTTTTAAAAAGTTTGCTCTGTAAATTGGAATGAGGTCAGATTTGGAGCTTCTCATTGCACGCGGAGATTATTATTGCATCGGGTTCCAAGCCAATGGGAAGCCCGGGGGAGGGGCTTGGCACGAGGAAGCGTTGGTTACAGCGGCTGATTGGCTGAGGCCAGGACTGTGAAAGGATAAAGAGGCGCGAGGCGGAATTGGGGTCTGCTCTAAGCTGCAGCAAGAGAAACTGTGTGTGAGGGCAAGAGGCCTGCTTCGCTCCCAGGTCTCTAGTTCTTGCACGCTCGTTAAGAGTCTGCACTAGAGGAACTCTGCCATTACCAGCTCCCTTCTTGCAGAAGGGAGGGGGAAACATACATTTATTCATGCCAGTCTGTTGCATGAAGGCTTTTTGGCTTCCTACCTTGCAACAAAATAATTGCACAAACTCCTTAGTGCCGATTCCGCCCACAGAGAGTCCTGGAGCCAGAGTCTTTTTTGCTTTGCATTGTAGGGAAGGGACTAAGTGCTAGAGACAATGTCGCTTTCCTGAGCTCCGGGGAGCGCTCGTGAACTGGAATCAACTGCTTCGGGGGAAGGAAAGAAAAAAGAGAGAGAGAGAAAGAAAGAAAGCGGAAAAAAAAAAAAGGACTTGCCTGGGAGAGGCGGCGGCGGCTAGCAACTTGCAGTGGAAGCTTCAGCAAGCAGCATTCGAGAAGAAACTCCTCTCCACTTGAGCAAGGTCTCCAGACTCCGCGGCGAGAGGCAGAAGAGCCAACTGCAGCAGCAGCGCGGTGAGAGCTAGCGAGAGGGAGAGAGAGGGAGAGAGAGAGAGAGAGGGAGAGAGGAGAGAGGGGAGGAGAGCGAGCCAGCCAGAGAGACGCTCCAGCCTGGGAACTACAACTCCTCTGCAAGAGACGGAGTGCGCCCGCCCCGCCGCTCCTGGAGACTTCGCCCCGCTCGCCCGCCTCCGCCCCGGCCGGGAGCCGCGGGGCCCCGCGCGGCCGCCGCCGCCGCGCGCGTCCTCCCGCTCGGCGGCCGCTTGGCCCGGGGAGCCGGGGGGGACCCGGCGATCGCGCGTCCAGGAGGGGCCGAGCGCGCGCGCGCGGGGGGCGCCCGCCGAGCCGGGGCCATGGTGCAGCAAACCAACAACGCCGAGAACACCGAGGCGCTGCTGGCCGGCGAGAGCTCGGACTCGGGCGCCGGCCTGGAGCTGGGCATCGCCTCGTCGCCGACGCCCGGCTCCACGGCGTCCACGGGCGGCAAGGCCGACGACCCGAGCTGGTGCAAGACGCCGAGCGGCCACATCAAGCGGCCCATGAACGCCTTCATGGTGTGGTCGCAGATCGAGCGGCGCAAGATCATGGAGCAGTCGCCCGACATGCACAACGCCGAGATCTCCAAGCGGCTGGGCAAGCGCTGGAAGCTGCTCAAGGACAGCGACAAGATCCCCTTCATCCGGGAGGCGGAGCGGCTGCGCCTCAAGCACATGGCCGACTACCCCGACTACAAGTACCGGCCCAGGAAGAAGGTGAAGTCGGGCAACGCCGGCGCGGCGCACGCCGCCAGCGCCGCCAGCGCCGCCAAGCCCGGCGACAAGGGAGACAAGGTCGGTGGCAGCGGCGGGGGCGGCGGCGGCGGCGGCGGCCACGCAGGGGGAGGCGGCGGGGGCAGCGGCGGGGGCAGCGGCGGGGGCAGCAGCAGCAGCGGCGGCGGCAGCGGCGGCGGCGCCTCCAAACCGGCGCAGAAGAAAAGCTGCGGCTCCAAAGCGGCGGGCGGCGGCGGCCTGGGCAAGCCCTACGCCAAGCTCATCCTGGCGGGCGGCAAGGCGGCGGCGGCCGCCTTCGCCGCCGAGCAGGCCACGCTGCTGCCGCTGGGCGCCGCGGCCGCCGACCACCACTCGCTGTACAAGGCGCGGACTCCCGGCGGCGCCGCCACCGCCGCCCCGGCCGCGCTGGCCACGCCGCCGCCGCCGCCGCCGCAGCCCGCGCCCAAGCACCTGGCGGACGGCGGCGCCAAGAAGGTGAAGCGCGTGTACCTGTTCGGCGGGCTGGGCGCGGCGGCGTCCCCCGTGGGCGCGGACCCCAGCGACCCCCTGGGCCTGTACGACGACGCGGCGGCCGGCTGCTCGCCCGACGGCCCGTGCCTGAGCGGCCGCAGCAGCGCCGCGTCCTCGCCCGCCGCCGGCCGCTCGCCCGCCGACCACCGCGGCTACGCCAGCAGCCTGCGCGCCGCCTCGCCCGCCCCGTCCAGCGCGCCCTCGCACGCGTCCTCGTCCCACTCGTCCGCCTCGTCCTCGTCCTCGTCGTCGTCCTCCTCCTCCTCTTCGTCCTCGTCCTCCTCGTCCTCCTCCTCCTCCTCGTCCTCCTCCTCCTCGTCCGCCTCGTCGTCGTCGGGCTCCTCGTCCTCGTCCGACGACGAGTTCGAAGACGACCTGCTCGACCTGCACCCCAGCTCAAACTTTGAGAGCATGTCCCTGGGCAGCTTCAGCTCGTCGTCGGCGCTCGACCGGGACCTGGATTTTAACTTCGAGCCGGGCTCGGGCTCGCACTTCGAGTTCCCGGACTACTGCACCCCCGAGGTGAGCGAGATGATCTCGGGCGACTGGCTCGAGTCCAGCATCTCCAACCTGGTCTTCACCTACTGATGGCAGCGCGCGCGCGCGCCAGCGCGCGCAGGGGGGCTGGGAGCCGACCGGTGTCCCCCCCCTCACACACACAACACACACACACACACACACACGCACACACCCACACACACACGCGCGCGCACACACACACACACACACACACACACCGGGGCGCGGGAGGTGGGGGAGAGGTGGGGGGCCACCTCTCCTCCGACAGACAAAGAAACGAAACGAAACGAAACAAAAAAAAGGCTAAGAAGAAAGGAAGAGGAAAAAAGAAAAAGCGAGCAGAAGACTGGAGAGAGAAGAGGGAGCAAGAAAAAGAAGGAAAAAAGGGGGGAAATGGAAAAGGAAGAGGAAAGAAAAAAAGGGACCAGGACCGGCTGCGGCTGCGTCCCGGGCTGTTTGGAGAAGCGGGAGCGTGGTGTTTTTTTTTTTCTTTTTTGGGGGGGTGCCCAGTGCGCTCCCATCCCCCACCTCTCCGAGTGGCGGGCCAGCGGGACGCGGAGGGTAGACAGGGGCGATGTTTTATTGTTGTTGATGTTGTTGACGGCAAAGAAGCTACTTGGAGTTTCCTTCTCCCCCACCCCTTTGCTTGAAGAGACCCCCCCAACTCCCCTTCTTCCACCGAGCTTCCGGACTTGTCTGCACCCCCACTTTGTCCTCCCTCCACCTCGGGCAAGAAGTTGGTAGTTGGTTCTGGAAACTGAAGGAATTCTCGTCTCCCTCTCATCCTCTTGGTGTGTTTTATTGTTTTTTTTCCACCCCTGTGCCCCCCCCCTCTTTTTTTTCTATATTTTTTGTTTCTTGGCCAAGAGGAGGAAAAGGGAAAAAAAAAAAAGAAAGAAAGAAATCCACCGCGGCCCTGGGGAAGGGGGGGAGGGGGTTGTGCCTTTGCACCCCCGCCCGTTTCACGCACACACCCCCTTGCCCATCCCGGGTTGCAGAACACGGCGAGCTGCCGGGGAGGCGAAGTTGACCGACGGCAGAGGTTTTTTGGGGGGGAGGGGGGTCGCGCGCACGTCGCGCGCTGGGACTCAAAAGACTCCACGCTGGCGAATGCACCCCCCTCCTTTCTTTTTATTTTTTTTTTCTTTGCATTTCCCGCCCCCCCCCTCCGCCCCTCTCCTTTTCTTGTCCTTGCAGCCGGATGGGGAGATGTTGAGTGACCGGCGCGCTCGGGAAGAGAACCGAGTTGGAAGCCTCGGCGGCGGGGCCGGGGGTGGCGAGGGCCGCGGACCGGCCGGGGCCGGGGATCGGACTGAATTGGATTTGCACGTCCCGGGGATGCGGTGGCGGCGACGTGCGACTCCCCGGGGCCCGCGGGCGTGCAGCGCAGCGGACGGGACTCGAGGATGCGGTCCCGGGGCAGTGGAGGGCCAGTTGGTGTCTAAGTGGGGGGTGGGGCGGGGCGGTGGGGGTGGGGAAGAAAAAAAAGGAAAAAAAAAGGTTTTTTTTTTTTCTTCTCTTAATCGGAATCGTGATGGTGTTGGATTATTTCACTGGTGGGGTTAATATAGCATGTTATCCTGTCTATCTTTTAAAAGATTTCTGTATTAAGACTGTTGAGCAGTTTTTAAAATAGTGTAGGATAATATAAGAAGCAGATAGATGGCGCTATGTTTGATTCCTACAACGAAATTATCACCAGCTTTTTTTCATTCTTAACTCTTTAAAGGATTCAAACGCAACTCAAATCTGTGCTGGACTTTAAAAAAACAATTCAGGACCAAATTTTTGCTCAGTGTGTATGTGTGTATTCCTTCTAGGTGTAAATGAGAAGACTTTTTTTTTTTCCCCTCACCGATGCTCCATCCTCGTATTTTTTTTTCCTTGTAAATGTAATCAGATGCCATTTTATATGTGGAAGTATTTATACTGGCCAAACATTATTTTCTTATTTTGTCCCTTTTTTTTCCTTTTTAAAAATCTTTTTTTTAACTTCCTTTATTCCTTTTTCTTTTCTTCTTTTTCTTTTATTTTTTTTTATATATATTGTTGTTACCCACGCCATTTTACGTCTCCTTCACTGAAGGGCTAGAGTTTTAACTTTTAATTTTTTATATTTAAATGTAGACTTTTGACACTTTTAAAAAAACAAAAAAGACAAGAGAGATGAAACGTTTGATTATTTTCTCAGTGTATTTTTGTAAAAAATATATAAAGGGGGTGTTAATCGGTGTAAATCGCTGTTTGGATTTCCTGATTTTATAATAGGGCGGCTGGTTAATATCTCACACAGTTTAAAAAAATCAGCCCCTGGTTTCTCCATGTTTACACTTCAATCTGCAGGCTTCTTAAAGTGACAGTATCCCTTAACCTGCCACCAGTGTCCACCCTTCAACCCCAGTCTGAGACAGAGAGGGGGAGATTCAGCCACACACCCTTTGCTTTTAAGAACACATCTTTTTTTTTAAGAAAACAAAATACTGTTCTGTCCAGAGGCTTTAAAGACTGGTGCATTTACATCAAAAAAATAAAAGGGATCCTGTAGCTTTAACTTGTAAACCACATCTTTTTTGCACTTTTTTTATACGCAAAAACGTGCCGTTTAAACCACTGGATCTATCTAAATGCCGATTTGAGTTCGCGACACTATGTACTGCGTTTTTCATTCTTGTATTTGACTATTTAATCCTTTCTACTTGTCGCTAAATATAATTGTTTTAGTCTTATGGCATGATGATAGCATATGTGTTCAGGTTTATAGCTGTTGTGTTTAAAGATTGAAAAAAGTGGAAAACATCTTTGTACATTTAAGTCTGTATTATAATAAGCAAAAAGATTGTGTGTATGTATGTTTAATATAACATGACAGGCACTCGGACGTCTGCCTTGATAAGGCAGTTCCGTTAAGGGTTTTTGTTTTTAAACTTTTTTCTTTTTTTTTCTTTTTTTTTCCTTTTTTTTTGCCATCCATCCTGTGCAATATGCCGTGTAGAAGAATATTTGTCTTAAAATTCAAGGCCACAAAAAAAAAAAAAGTTTGGGGGAAAAAAAAATAAGAAAATCATGCCAGCTAATCATGTCAATCCACTGCCTGTCAGATTGTTGATATATACCTTCTGTAAATAACATTTTTTTGAGAAGGAAATAAAATCAGCTGGAACTGAACCCTAAATCTTGACTTTTTTTGTCATTATTAACGGCCAGAGCCTGAGACTTGGGGAAGAGGGCCTTGCACCGTGTAAACGCTGCACCAGCAAGATCTGGGATTGCAACCTTAGGAAAGGCCCAGCTTGCCTGCTGAAGAATTCTGGGTTCTCCTGGCCAAGTTTGTGGGGTCCTGACCCTGAAATGATGGCGTCAGCTCGACTTGCTTTCTAGGAATTTTCTGAGTTTACCAGTTAAATAAACGCCCTTTGTCTTGCGCGTTGGGAGCGAGGGGGAGGGGCGGCCGGACAGAATTCTTTGCAGATGAAACTGGCAAGATGATTTTTTTTTTCCCTTCTCTTTTAAAATAGAACCAAAGCAGCTCTTGCTTTGTCTTGCCCAGGTTTCCCATCGAGCCCTGTCTAAAATCATCTTCTACCGCCCCCAGGACGAAGAAGCCTGTCCGGAGATGCTGCGTCCGTCCCCCGACCCCCGCCCTCCCCCCCCTCAGACCCCCTGATCAGCTGAGAGGTGTAACAGTCGCAGGGCTTTCCGCCTCCCCGAAGGAAATGATGCCCAGTTTGTGTGGTCACGCCAAAAAGAAAGGCCACCGTGCGGGTGACCCGAAGGAGTTGGCTGCCCCAGGGCAGAGAGGGAAGGCCTGCTTTATAGAAGGCCCGGGCTTCTGAAAGCCAGTGATAAATTATACACCATAACCACGGGCCACAGTGTCGCTAAGTGAGAAGAGTAGGATACATTTTCTGAGGCTCATTTGTGTTTGCTTGAAAACCAGCAATTTGCTAAGAAGCAGTATTTTCCTGGGGGTGGGGGCAGCTTTTTGTTTTGTTTTTTTTTTCTTTTTTTTTTTTAAAGAGTTAACCTTTGCCCTTGACTGGCAAAACCTATCTTCACTTCCAAGTGTTTCTTTCTTTTAAAAAATGCAGGCTGTATGTTAATTTTTGCAGGACTGGAGAGGAGGGGTTGGTAAACGGAAGGGCTGGGAAATGAATAAACCTTTGATCATAGTGATTGCTCGGAGGTACGGGAGTCCCCATTCTGGAATGTGCAGCTGGAAGAGAGACTTGCGTCTGCTAGTCCCAAACAAGCAATTTTTTCATTCAATGCAAAGCAATAATTTCCCCCTCCAAAATAATAGAACTATGGGATTTGGGTGTCATTTTGTCTTTGAAGAAGCAATGGGGCTACTCGTTTGCAAATATTCCTTTTATGCATTCTAGTATATTTAGTTTTAATTGTGGTACCTTTTTAAGACCTGGAAACAAGAGAAGCTCTTAAGTTTCTTCAAAGACCTTTTGTACAAAGACTTGTATAAAAGTGCTGAAATTTAATCTTCATTATAGTGTTGGTAGTATGATTGATTTCTATTTTTCAGATCCATATTATCAAAACCTTGACTTATTTATTGCCCAAATAATACATTTTTAAAGGTTTTTGTGTGTGTGTGTGTGTGTGTGTGTGTGTGTGTGTGTGTGTGAAGGATTTTCCTGCTGTAAATTTTGATTTTCCATATCAGGCCCTATCTATGCCTTAACAGTTTTCCTCAAGAATTTTGATTATCCTGCTTTAAAAAAAAAATGCTTAAAAAAAAAGATGCTTAAGTGCATGTGTCCTATGTAGGAAGTGATAAAAGTGGATGTAAGAAAATATATTTATACTTGAGGGATTCTTATGGGTTAGACAGTACCAGACACTATAAACTGAAAATCCAAGCAGTTTAGGATGTCCTTTTCTTTCAGATAATGGGGGTCAAGAGAAAAGCAAATGTCAGAGGTGGGGGAAGGGAAAAAAT
Organism: Sorex araneus; assembly: GCF_027595985.1. Classification (NCBI taxonomy): domain Eukaryota; kingdom Metazoa; phylum Chordata; class Mammalia; order Eulipotyphla; family Soricidae; genus Sorex; species Sorex araneus. The sequence goes on from NC_073303.1 coordinate 13,115,213, forward strand.
AAAGCAAAGCAAATTTCAGACTTCTGAAGAATTTCAAGACATTTTTCTTTTAATGACCATCTGGCCCTTTGCCCCAACTGAAATGGGAATCAGGAATACTTGGTTTTGTTTTTTACGCTGTTTTGTGCCAAAGAAAGTGCCAGTAAGCGAGTAGTTTAAACCAAGCACCTAAAAGGGTTTCTTGGATTTGTGTTTCTATGGTTCTGGGAAGATTGGGAGTAGGAGGATTGGTGACATCAGGGAATTCTAGAGAAAGTGAGGGGTTAGGAAGTGGTTATCAACACTAACCATGCATTTCCTGCTGGTGAACACCCCCAAATTTGAAAACATGATTTGGTCTATACGAGGGGTCAGAGTGTTATGTCATACATTTCAGGACCCCCAGAAGTTACTTGGAAAGAACCTTATCTGTAAGACAACTAAAATATAAAACATAGGCTGACAATACGGCTCAATTCTGTCTGCATCCTTTTAAATTTCTTAGGACTCGCTCTTTTCTTTCTACTGCCCCGCCCCCCTTCCCCTTCCCCCAAGCCCCCACCCCCACCCCATCTTTTTTCCCCTCCTTTGAAGCCTCAGTATCTCTCACACATATTTACAAGTTTTTTCCCCACCCCCTTAAGTTCATCCTGGAAAATGAACTCCACAGATGGGTATCTATCATTTGAAAGTCAGTCGGGAGGGGAGGGCGGTGAGAATAGGAAACTGATGGTGTTTCAGACATCGATAACAATGTAGCTGGTGTCTGCCTTTGCCCAGAATTAAACACAGAATTCAAGCCCATCTCTCCCGGTCTCCAGAACTCCAGTTAACCAAACTGGTGTCCCATTAAACGGAATGTCTGGGGGCGGGGGGGGGGGGGGGGCGCAGAAGGCTTAAGGCATCCTTCCACCTGCAAATTAACCTTCCCCACTAGGTTGCCTATTAAAATGCTTCAATCCTGTTGATTTTACATTTCCATAGTCCCAAGCTTTTGCTTGTTAGTGGCTTTTATTAGCTGTGGTTAGGGAGCTGCCAGGGGCCTGGGTTAGAATGCTGAGTCAGAGGGACGAGTTCTAGGACCTTGTTCCAATTCCTCAGTGTTCTAAACTCCCAAGGAGAAAGGAAGCGCTTAAAGCTAGTGAGAGAATGGGTGAAAATACACACACACACGCCGGCGAGCCTGGCAAAGTGCCCGGCCTGCTATGTGGCATCATTAAGTGCTAGTTCCTTACCCCAGTGGGCTGTTTTTAAAAGGTAAACCTGGTGCAAATCTGGCGCCCTGCGAGCAGCATAGGTTATGCTTTTTTTTCTTTAAAACCCAGAGCCAAGGATGGAGCTCCTGCTTTGCATTAAGAGGTCCTGGTTTTGGGGCTGGAGCGATAGCACAAAGGGGAAGGGCGTTTGCCTTGCATGCAGCCGGACCCCGGGTTCGATTCCCAGCATCCCATATGGTCCCCTGAGCAGCGCCAGAGGTAATTCCTGAGTGCAGAGTCAGGAGTAACCCCTGTGCATTGCTGGGTGTGATCCAAAAGGCAAATAATAATAATAATAATAATAATAATAAATAAGAGGTCCTGGTTTCAATCCCCAGCAGCAAAACAATCAGCCAAGCGTGTGGCAGGATTACCTGGAGATGCTCAACTCGTGCAGAGATGAGGAAGATGGACAGGCTAGGAAAGAGACCCCCCCACCCCCAAAATAAGCACCCCCACGACCACCACCACCACCACTCACGAGTTCCCAAGGATTACGGGAGTTCCAATAACAGTCATCACATTTTCTCCTAGTAAAAGATGCCTGCCAGGGGGTCTGACGCCTTTTCTGTTTTTTGGACAAGAATTTGGCCTGAGAGCAGTTCAGTGAGGAGTCTGGGGGGGGGGCGTGAATTCAGAAGTGAGAGAAAGGCACTGGAAGTTCCACCTCACCAGCCCCAGTTCTGCATTCCGTAAATAACACCCGCTTCAGGGCTTCAAGAAACCCACCCAGCCCAGGCTAGAGGCCTGGGCTCACAGCTAGGACTGGTCCCAGACCGGCTCTTCCCCAGTGCCCAGCTCCAACTTCCTCTCCGTTTGAAAACGTAAGTGTGAGTGATGGCTTGGATGTCAAGGGCCAACCCTGCAGCGCACGCAGAGATAACGGTAGTTTGCAAAGCAGGTATTGGTGAAAGACCTCACCGCAGAGAAGGTGACCGAGTTCCTGAAACTTCAGTTTTGGTCGTGTGAAAAAAAGAAAAAAGTGATGGAGATTTCAGGAAATGAGAACACTGGGAATTATCCCAGGGAGCACACGCGGCCTTTATGGACAGGGTGACAACCTACTCATTCTATCCTAATGAGATTGACCGTTGGCTACAGTTAACGCGAAGGGTTTTATGGTTTCCTGCATGTGGTGTTTTCCTTCTCAGTGTTAGAAAAGAAGAAGGCGAAAAAAAATAAAGAAACCTCACATGGCCAAACGGTATTTCCCAGGGGACCGTTTGCATTTGGGTCTGTGCCTTAGTTTATGGTGTGCTTAGGGTGTGTGTGTGTGTGTGTGTGTGTGTGTGTGTGTGTGTGTGTGTGTGTGTGTACAGCATTTCCCAAGGGGCCGTTTGCATTGAGTCTGTGCCTTGGTTCATGGTGTGTCTCGGGGTGTGTGTGTGTGTGTGTGTGTGTGTGTGTGTGTGTGTGTGTGTGTGTGTACAGTATTTCCCAGGGGCTGTTTGCATTTGGGTCTGTGCTTTAGTTCATGGTGTGTGTGTGTGTGTGTGTGTGTGTGTGTGTGTGTACAGCATTTCCCAGGGGGCCGTTTGCATTGAGTCTGTGCCTTGGTTCATGGTGTGTCTCGGGGTGTGTGTGTGTGTGTGTGTGTGTGTGTACAGTATTTCCCAGGGGCTGTTTGCATTTGGGTCTGTGCTTTAGTTCATGGTGTGTGTGTGTGTGTGTGTGTGTGTGTGTGTGTGTGTGTGTGTGTGTACAGGTGAATTATCTAGCCCATTTTCTTCTGTTTCAATTCAAGCCAGTTGGTTCATGGAATTCTGCCAAGCAAGCACTAAGTCAGGGCCAGACACTTCCCATAGAACCCTCCTCACCTGCACGATCTTTACTTTTGTTTGTTTGGTTTTCTGCTGGTTCGGTTTGGTTTTGCTTACTGGGTCACACCCTGAGATGCTCAGGGGTTCCTCCGGTCTCTGCACTCAGGAATGACCCCAGTGCTGGTGCTGTCTGTCCGTGTTGCAGGAGAACCCTATGAGATGCCAAGGGTTGAGGCCACGTGGGCAAGGCAAACGCCCTCCCTGCTGTACTCTCCGTCCAGCCCTGGAATCTTTTTTTTTTTTTTAGGCAAAATGGTATCTCATTTTTGCACTCATACCAAACTTGCTTTGAGAGCTTGCTCAGATGCTACTCCCTTTGAGGTTTAGTTCTGTTCTAGAAGGAAGAGAAGACGCAAACCACGCGGCTTTCTTTTGCCAGCTGCTTAAGTGTGTTGGACTAGCTATTAAGCACGTGAGGTGAGGCTGGGGAAAGGCAAGAGGCGACTGCAAACATGACTCTTCGTACTGGACTCGGGGTAGTGAAGGGCCAGCAGCATTAGGGTGTGATGGGCCAACGCATGGTGCATGTAACTGCTTTTATAAGCACTAAGCAGCCAGGCCCTGTTTAATGATCAATTAGCTCTCCTTGTATGTGCGGTTAATTGCCACTTGCTTTCCCAGCTTGTCCTGACTTTCCCCCGGCTCCAACACCTAAAACCTGTGAAAACAGCCTCTCTTGGAGCTCTGCTGCTGACCTTCAGCCCGGCCTCGAGCTTTCTCCCTCCCCTTTCCCACAGTCCCATGTGGGCCTTTTATCTCTCTTGTTTGCCAATCCCCTGAGACTTTGAATAATTTATTTGAAGTTCCTGGGAAGTTGGGAGACTGGAATCTCAAAACACACTGCACTTTGTTCCTCCGCCACCTCCAGCAGACGGATCCGGAAGCCTGTCTTTGAAAAAGGTGGCGCTAAGTACCTTTAGGAATCTGCTAACACTTTTAATTTAATTTTTGAAAGAGCACCCAATGAATCCAAAGTCGTTGGGGATGGGGGGGTGTGGGTGAGGGTGGACAATGCTGGGTGAAAGGTTGCCCTGGAGCCCTGGAGGTGAAAAGTATTTTGTGTTTTCCCAAAACTGCTTCCACAAATGCCTTAAGAGTCTGGGGAGGGATTAGTGGGAGGGGGGCCCGGTACAGAGAGCTGGTAACGGGGTTAAGGCATTTACCTTGCATATGGCTGGTCAGGTTCAGGCCCCAGCGCCAGGTATGGTCTCCCTGAGCACTGCCAGCAGTGATCTCTAAGCACAGATCCAGGAGTCAGCCCTGAGCATGGCAAGGGGTGACACAAAATACAAAAACTAATAATAATAATAAAATTAATGAAAACAACATATCAGTAGGGATCGGAGAGAGAGCTCAAGGGTTAAGGTGCTTGCACGGAGCTGACTGACTCAGTCTCCAGTGCTGAACGGGTGGTCGCTGAGCGCACACAGCCAGGAAAGTAAGCCCGGGTACCACCAGGTATGAGACCCCATGATCAAACAACAACCAAAAGACATTGGTTGGTATTTTAGTAGGCGAACAGGCCCCTGGAGATCAAGCAGAAGTAAGAGATGCTGGTTAAGATTTCCAATGGGGCCGGAGTGATAATACAGTGGGGAGGACATGTGCCTTGTGCACGATTGACCCAGGTTTGATCCCTGACATCCCAGATGGTCCCCTGAGCACCACCAGGAGTAATTCGTGAGTGCAGAGCTAGGTAGTAACCCCTGAGCATCACTGGGGTATGACCCAAAAAAGCCAAAAAAGAAAAGAAAAAAAAAAAGGATTTCTGACTTTGGTTGTAAGTGTATTTCAATTGGCTGTGCAAAGGTGATTTTGTGAATAGCTTCGAGAATTGCTCTAGTTTAGTATCAAATGGGCCTGAGGCGGTTTCCAACGCCAGTGCTGGCAAGATGTAAAGTGCATGTTGGGGGGAAAAACATCAATGATGAAAACAAGTAAACAAAGAAGAAAAATTAAAGTCCAGGGCCAGAGAGATCGCACATTCAGTAGGGTGCTTGCCTGGCACACAGCCAGCCTAGTTCGGTCCCCAGCAGCACCTATGGGCCCCTGCCATCCTCCAGGAATAATCCCTGAGCATTGCCAGGTGTGGTCCCCAAGCCAAAACCAAAACACCCCTCTACAGAGAGGATTGTGAAAGCTGGAAATGGTGACACAGCAGAGCTTTCGGAGATGGGTTTCCTGTCCCCAGCCTCTGATAACAGACATGATTTAGAAAGCAAAAAAAAAAAAAAAAGCAGTATCAAAGAGAGGCTTTGGTAGACAGCACAGGCTTTGCATACGAGAAGTCGGGGTTCAATCCCCAACCCCCCCTATGCTGGGAGTACCTCTGAGCTCCCTTCAGAGTGATCCCTTGACAGAACAATTCAAAAGACCCAAGATGGTTTTAAAATAGAAGCACAATAATCATAGAAACAGCCTTGAACCCACCGCGAAGAACCAAGTGTAGGATTTTTAAAAAATATTTCACTTTTTTTTAATTGAATAACCATCAGGTACAGTTACAAAACATTCATGATTGAGTTTCAGTCACACAATGATAGAATTCCCATCCCTGCACCAGTGCACATTCTCCACCACCAATGTCCCCAACATCTACCCCCCTTTCCCATCCTCCCCCTGCCTCTATGGCAGACAGTTTCCTCCACACTCTCTCTCTCCTCTTGGGCATTATGGTTTGCAACACAGATACTGAGAGGCCTTCACGTTTGGTCCTTTATCTACTTTCAGCACACATCTCTCATCCCGAACGCTCCCTCCAATCATCATTGACTTTGTGATCCCCTCTCTATCCCAGCTGCTTTCTCCCCCAGCTCATGAGGCGGGCTCCCAACCATGGAGCGATATTCCTGGCCCTTGTCTCTACTATCCTTGGGTGTTCGTCTCATACTATGTTATTTTATATTCCACAAATGAGTGCAGTCCTTCTATGCCTGTCCCTCTCTTTCTGACTCATTTCGAAGTGTAGGGTTTTAAGCTCTGCTGAAACAGACAGGAAGCCAAGGTTGAACTCTGGCATTTTCATTAGAACTCCGCAGACTAACTTCCATTTCATGCTATTAACTTTCCTCCTCGGCTTTGTGATGACAAGGAACAGATTCACTCAAGTCACCTGAAGTCGTTGGGGTTTATTGCCAAGAAATGTGTCCTCCGTGGGAGCTAGACATCTCTCGAGAGTTCTGGAAGAAACAGCAGGCAGATTCCACGGCGCTGGTGAGCAGCTTTAGGGGTTGCCTGATTCAATACCAAGACTTGCTGATGCTATGGGGCTGGAAAGATAGTCCAGTGGGTAGCGTGCTTGCCTGGCATGCCACAGATCGGGTTTGATCTCTGACATCGAGTGTGCTCCCCCAATCATGGCCAGGGGTGCAAAGCCAGGAGTAACCCCTCAGCATTGCCTGGTGTGTTCTCCCAACCCACCCCCAAAAGACATGCTGATGTTAATATTCACTGTTTCTTCTCCCGGTTTCCCTACGGGCCTTGAATTCCTCCCGTGCTTTTCTCCAGGTTTTATCCTTCAAATACCCTTTCCCAAGATCTCTGCTTGTCCACTTATTTCATCAATCAGGCATTAAATTAATTGACTCTTGTGGGTGATGTAGCTACCGCTTGACCAATCACTGAGTACCTCTACTGATTAGTTGAGTATATTCTTCACTTCCCTTTGTATTTAACTCTGAGGCCTGCACACTTCCTCTTTCATTCTTTTTCCATTCAGGGGTGGGAGGTGGGGGAGGGAGTGGCAGTGCAGGGTCTTTTTTTTTTATGTCAGGGAGGATAAATTCACGGTAGGACCCATCATGTCCTACCATCCACAATATGAAATAATTTGTTTGATATCTGTTTAATATATTGGGTGGGTTTTTTTTGTTTTTTGGGGTTTTTTTTTGTTTATTTATTTATTTTTTGCTTTTTGGGTGACAACTGGCAATGCACAGAGGTTACTCCTGGCTCTGCACTCAGGAATCACTCCTGGTGGTGCTCAGGGGACCATATGGGATGCTGGGAATCAAACCCGGGTCGGCCGAGTGCAAGGCAAATGCCCTACCCGCTGTGCTATTGCTCCAGCCCCTATTGGGTGTTTTTTTTTTTTTGACCCGTAGCTCTAATTTTTGTTTCTTAGGCTTAAGAGCTATGCATAACAGGATGTGAAATTGTGTCTCCTAAAGAGACCACCTAGTCGTGGGAAGCAGACAAACGCCTCTCCCAACAATCTAGAGAAGAATTGATCCTAAGCTAATTCTTATAGTTGCCCTTACACCCCCTCACCTGTCCACTCACCTACCCAAGTCCAAATGAGCCAAGACAGGAGAGAGCGGAGGAATAAATCAGAGCCCCGAAAGATCCTTGAGGGAACACTGAAGATCCTCACGCATTCCAAACCAGGGAAGAGGAAGTTCAGTGAGATTCTCCAAGAGAATAATGCAGATCAGAGATGACGGTGTGCATGCAAAGGGGAGACCCGTGTTCCATTGGTAGTTGATCACCTGCTTATGAGCTGAGTTGTTCGGAGGAAGAGGGAGAGATTTGAAAGGGGTTGTTAACATTTTGTCTTTTAACAGTTGGCACAGAAAGGATATGTTTCCAAGGTGCATGGAACTAGGAATGCCAGGAGAGAGGAGTACTTTGGGAGGCAGGGAATAGAGTGGTAAGAATTCAGCTGGTTATTATAAAAAATGCTGCAATGAACATACAAATGCAGATGTCATTTCTACTATACCTTTTTGCCTATCCAGGACATATTCCCAGGTGTGATATTGCTGGGTCATCTACACAATGGAATACTATGCAGCTATTAGAAAAGTCATGGAATTTGCATATAAGTGGATCAACATGGAAAGTATCATGTTAAGTACAATGAGTCAGAAAGAGAGAGACATAGAAAGATTGCACTCATCTGTGGAATATAAAATAACAGAGTGGGAGACCAACACCCAAGAGTAGTAGAGATAAGGACCAGGAGGTTTGCCCCACAGCTTGCAAACTGGCCTCACATGCTGGGGGAAAAGGCAGCTCAGATAGAGAAGGGAATACCAAGTAGAGGATGTTGGGAGGACCCATTCGGGTTGGAAGATGCGAACTAAAAGTAGACTATAGACCGAACATGAAGGCCACTCAATACCTCTATTGCAAACTACAGTACCCAAAAGTAGAGAAAACAAAAGGTAATGCCCTGCCGCAGAGGCAGGGTGGGGTGGTGGGGAATGGGGTGGGGGTGGTGAGAGGGATACTGGGATCATTGGTGAAGGTGAAGGTGGAGGGATGGGTAAACAATCACTGTATGAGTGAATGAAAACATAAAAGTTCATAAAATTGTAACTGTACATCACAGTGGTTCTCTAATAAAAAAATTTTTTAAAAAAAAAGAATACAGCTGGTGGGGCCAGAGAGAGAGAGTAAGTCAGTAGGGTGCTGACCTTGCAAACCGTCAACCTGGGTTTGATCTCTGGCATCCCATATAGTCCCCTGAGCACTGCCAGGAGTGATCCCTCAGCACTGACCCAGGAGTAACTCCTGAGCACCACTGGGTATGGCCCAAACCCCATCCCCCCCCAAATAAAAGACATTGATAGTTTATCTGCTTCTTTGATGGGGGGGGGGGCTATACCTGACCATGTTCAGGGCTCATTTCTGGCTCTGTACTCAAGGATCACTTCTGTTGGGGCTCACGGGACCATATGGGGTGCTAGGGATTGAAGCCAGGTCCACTATCTCCTCAGCCAGCACGATAGACTAGTTTAGCTCAGTAGAGCTGTTCAATCGTTGAAGGGTAAGTGGTTTACCAAAACAAAATGAGAACATTCTGGAAATATAACAACGGGTCTGTTATGGATTGCTATTTTGGCAAGCTCCTTGGTGGTAGCCCTGGGTATGGACCACTGGTGTTAGGAATCTTCTGGATCGTTTTCAGCTTCCCCTTCCAAACACGCTTGTTCTCTCAGAACTGGGGTCTGCTGAGTGCACTGTTCAAATGCTGCCGGTTGAAATGCAGATTACTGGGCTTGAGAGATAACACAGTGATAAGGGACCAGCTCTGCCAGCAGTTGGCCCAGGTTTGATCCCAGGTACCACGTCCGATCTCCCTGGCCCTCCAGGAGTGATCCCTGAACACCACCAGGTAAAGCCACCCCCAAACCCCCACCCCACAAAATAAGGAAGAACAAAATACAGATCACCAACCAAATGGGCTGCACGAACTTCTCAAAACATCACCCATGTTCTGAGTGAAACCTAGGCCCCCAAGAGGAGCCAGAGAAATCCAAGCGGGTTCCCCCCTGTCCAGCTAGGACCACTGATTGGAGGCGTTGACCACTGTGCAACATGAGAGACAGACCGTGGACTCGATCCCTGTCCTAGTTCTCCCTGCCGGAAGTGGGCTGGACCCCTCCCGGGTTCTCTAAGCTCCGCCTACTTGGTGCAGTTGGAAAGACACAGCCCGGAGTCCTTCCCCGCTGTGGATTCCCGCCCAGCTCAGGCCCTGCAGAAGGAGCGCTTGTCTCTCCCCACCCTGTGCCATCTCGGATTCAAGCTAGTGCATCTGGAAGTAATATTCCCTGAGCCTCTCCACCGAGAGCTTGCTTCTCCCACAAGTGACTGCATGCCTCCTGAAACCGGCTATTGGCAGCTGTTACACGGGCATTGGCTGCTTCTGAGATACCTATAATTACACCAATTATGCCAATCAGGGATGTTTATGAAGGATTTAAAATTCTCCACACCCAGAAGAATCTATCGGAGAGGAAGCTTGGAGGCAGAGGGATCCCCCACAGGGTGTCGGGTTTGGCCGTCACCCCTTGCTGCTGAGAAAGGAAGAACACGAGCGTCTTGGAAGCCTCGTGTCTTAGGCCTGCTAATCCCGGCATGGGAATAAAATGCTGCTGGGCTCAGGAGACACCGAACTCGGGCCAGAGCTGGAGAGAGTCCAGCAGGTCTGGTATACCCCGCCTTGCACGCAGCAGACATGGGTTCAATCTCCGGCATCCTATAGGGCACCAGAGTTCTGCCAGGAGTTGATCCCTGAACATCACTGAGTAATAGCCCCCATACAAATAAACAACAGGAAACCCTGACATAGCTCATATTCTCAAAGAACAGTGTGTCCCAGGGAGTGAAAGGAGGTTTGCAACCTCAGAACCACAGCTTGAGGACGAGAGCTCACTCATCTTCCATCCCAGGCTTTTCCTTTCCATCAAGGAAAGACTTGATAAGAACCACGGCAATCGGGGGCGCTGATGGGGTGGGGGTCCGGGAGGGGGGCTGGAGCAGAAGGGAAAGTTGGGAAAACCAAACCTGAAAATGCTTCATCAAGCATTTTCTCCTTTATTCGTCATGGAATTTGGGGGATCATTTTGATTTAGGGGCGGGGGACGGGCCACACCGGCAGCGGTCAGGGCTTACTCCTGGCTCGGTGCTCAGAGGACCACGTGGGCTGCCAGGGACCGAACTGCAACTGGCCGTGTGCAAGGCCCCTGCTCTGGCCGCTGTATTCTCCCTCCAGCCCCCTTTCAACGTTTTCAATTGCATAAAGATGTAATTGACTTGATTGTTGAGGGTGGCTTTTTTTTTCTTTCCTTTAAATTTTGTACTGGTGGGGGGTGCTTACCAGAGCCCAGGTTTGTTAGATTTGGGGGATACAAGTTTGGGTTGCGACTTCCTGGCTCTGTAACACATCCATAAACGCCTGAGTCCGTTTTATTTTAGTCTTGGAGGTCACTCCTGGACTCAGGACCCTATGGTGCTGGAGATCAAACCTGGAGCTCCTATAAGTAACACACGCTCCAACTGGTCTAGCCCCCGCCGCACAAGTCCGTTCCTATGCCAGTGTCACATGTACTAAAGGTTGGCACCAAGTTGGGCACAACTTCGCTTTTTTTTTTTTTTGTGGGGGCTCATACCTTGCTGTGCTCAGAGTGTGTTCCTGGCTCTGCACTTAGAGATCACGCCTAACAAGCTCGGGGGACCCAATGGGGTGTCAGGGTTGGAACAAACTCGGGTTGGCCGCATGTAAGGCAGGCACCCTCCCTGTTGCACTATTGCTCCCGCCCCAACTTTATTATTTTGAGTTGAGCTCCTGAGACACTAGCACACAGGTCCTTAATTGTGTGTATCAAGATCGTGCTTGTTGCAAACATGGCTTTCCAATTCTCATGCCCAGAAATGTGGGTTTTCTATGCCCAGGTAGAAATTCCCTGCTTATGTGGTGTTTTTAAAGAAAAGTGTTTCTCCGAACTGCATGCTGACAGTAGGTGAAGGCATATCTGTGATAACCTCTCAGTCCCTGTAGTGCAAACCATAATGCCCCAAAGGAGGGAGGGAGGGAGAGATGGAGGAAGAAATGGATGGAGAGAGTGGGGCCGGGGAGTGCTTGCCATAGAGGTGGGCTGTGGCAAGGGGTGGGGGTGGGGTAGTGGAAGGGAAACTGTGGACTTTGCTAGTAGGAAATGTGAACTGGTGGAGGAATGGGTGTTGGAGGGAGGGGAGGAAGTGGTGGAGGGAAGGGGAGGGGAGGGGAGGAGAGGGGAGAAGGGAGAGGAGCAGAAGGAGGAGAAAGGAAGGGGAGAAAAGGGGAGGGGAAGGGAAAGGAAGTGTTTCTGATTAGGGGGTTACAAACTACAAAATTGGCTTAAGGGATTCCATTTCGGTGTCAAGTTAGGTTTTGGGTGTTTGGGGGTTATTTTTGACAATGGAAGGCTCATAAACCAACAGTGCTGAGGAATCACGTGATGCCAAGGGCATGACCTCCCCCAGACCTCCCCCAAGCAATGCGCATGCTCCAACCTTTGAGCTCTTTCCTCATCCCTGTTCAAATGAAAATTTTGCGAGTTGAACCCTGTTTTGCTAGGGAGAGCAGCTTCCCTGGGTTGGGGTTAGGGTGGGGGGCTCAGAGATTACTTCCTGTTGGGCCTGGGGGACCCTATGGGGTTCCAGGGATTAAATCCGGTTGGGTATGTACCGGGCAGGCACCCTACCTATCGCTCCAGCCCCAGAACCGATGTCTTTTGGAATAGCCAGCCCAGAGAGAAACAATAACACAAATTCTTCTCTAAGTCAAGCCGACAGAGAACCAAGACCCATAGCCAGAAATTTCTGTTACAGCGCTCTCCGAGAGGTGGGATTTTCTGATTATTTCTGCACACACCAAATAAAACAACCCACGTAGGACACTTGATAGCTACCCAAGAAGCTCACGGAGACTGGGCGTTATTGTCATTAGGTTTTATTCCCTGCCCTTCTGGAGACACTTAAGACTTTCCACAGAACATTACATTCCTGTACAAATCCCCACTCAGCCCCATTCTCTCAATGTAATAGGATTATCTCCTAATGGAATGCTTTAACACTATTTCTGAAATTGAGGTCTGAGGACCACCTATTTCTTATGCAATCCACAAATAATAAGGTGAGTTTTTCCTGCAGATGTTACCCCAGCTTCCCCCCCACAAACACTTCCTTCTAGCCTGGGGCGCTTATAGAGAGTTGCTGGGTGATCTCCATCAAAAAAAAAAAAAAAAAAACGGGAGGAACTTAATAACAGAGGCTGACACTCACAAGTTAATACACGATGGTTCTGAGCCTTTGCCTTGATGCCACACTGCACTTTCTTGGAGTTGGCAGGAACATTTTCCTTGATGAACAGAAGCCAAGGTTTGATCTCACAAAGTGGGGGGTGCCCATCTCAGGGCCCCCTTCCCCTGCATTTTAGCCGGCCATCGAGGCGGTTGCTTGGGTGAGTTTCCATCCCTTCCTTTCTGGAGTGACATTCCAGCCTTTGGGATCAATTTTTCCGCTCTAGACAATATTTCCGGTGACCGCCCTTATTCCAGTCTTCCACTGGACCTTTAGGGGAGGACTGGGGGGCTCCCAAGCAGTGCTCAGGAGGTCCGGGAACCCCCACGGACAGTTCCCATCCAACTGGGCTGTGGGTTCAGTGCAGGAGCACTCTAAAGATTCAGTGCTGCTCCGGCCCTGTGAGACTGGGAGTAACTGGGCCACCCACAGTGCTGGCGGGGGGGGGGGGGGCGGTGCTGCTCCTGACGGTCCTTGGTTACCACAGGGTGCCAGGAATCTGGTGCTTGCCAGGCATGTGTCCCAAACGGCTGTCCTCTCGCCTAGCGCTGGTTGCACTTGTCTTCCTTGGGATGCACTTTGGAAGACCAAGCACCCTGACACTGAGCATCAAGCTGGTGAACCAGAGAGATCGTACAGCAGGCAGGGCAGCCTTGCCTTGCACGCGGCCTACCGGGGTTTGATCCCCAGCCTGTGGTCCCCAAAGCACCACGAGGTCCCAACCTGAGTCTGTGGCTCCCTGAGAAATCAAGGTGACAAACTGTGCTCAGAAAAGGCTGCCTAGCAGAGTCTTCAGGATCTCTCTGTCGCTGTCTCTCCCTCTCTTCCTCTCTCTTTCTCTCTGTCTCTTCCTCTTCTCTGTCTCTGTCTGGGTCTCTGTCTCTCTCTGTCTCTCTCTGTCTCTCTCTCTCTCTCTCTCCTCTCCCTCTATCTCTGTCGCTGTCTCTCCCTTTCTTCCTCTCTCTTTCTCTCTGTCTCTTCCTCTTCTCTGTCTCTGTCTCTGTCTCCTCTCTCTCTCTCTCTCTCTCTCTCTCTCTCTCTCTCTCTCTCTCTCACACACACACACACACACACACACACACGCACACACACACACTCCATCCCTTATGTCACACAGTATTTGTGCTATGGTTCTCCCGCTGCAGTGCTGGAAGGGGAAGGTAATGTTTTCAAAGACATTTGATCTATCTGATGGAAGAGGAAGAAAACAGGGAGATGAGATCAGGGGATTTCTGAGAAAGAAAGTGTGAAACGCAAAGCTCAGAGCAGTGAGTCACCAGGCCGGCAGCCACGCAGAGGGGCCATCTGCCTCGGGCTTCCCGATCTTTGAGGAATATGTGTCCATTTCTAAAATTGGTTGACTGTGTCCTGTTTTGCTGTCTTTGTGTGTGTGTGTGTGTGTGTGTTTATTGGGATGGGGTGAGGAATTTACCCATTTCCCCCCCTCCCCAACACAGATTATGTGGGTAGAGTAAGGGATGGCTTTCCCTTCCCCATGGTTGGAACTGAAATGCCAGGTGCTGAGTTCCCCCTCTGTGCCCAGGAACGGCCTATAGATGACCAAATGACCTAAAGGAAAGGCAGCAAGGCAGCGGGGAAGCTGTGAGCTCTGTGTGTGTGTGTGTGTGTGTGTGTGTGTGTGTGTGTGTGTGTGTGTGTGTGTGTGTGTGATTTCCCTGCCGGAGCGTGGGCGAGAGGCGTCCATCCGATGAGTGCCTCTTCCTGCTTCCTTCCCGTCTGGAGCAGCTGCAGGGTCCATCCTGTGACTCCGAGTATCTCCCGGGAGAAGTCAGCCCACACTGACCCGCAGCCCTTGACACCGGGCACTCGGGCACCCGTGCCAGATTAGCACCTTGGAGGATCTGCCCCTCGGAAGCAGCCGGGAACAGGAAGCCCGGCTCTTTCAATGCAGGCGGCTGTGTGTTGTGATCCGAATTTTCCCTGTGCAGTGATAGCTAAGACCATCTTCCTGCAGGAAGTGGTTGATATTCCCCTGTCAGGACCCCCCATTCTCACCACGAGTGGCAGCAGCAGTGAAATCTATTCAGCACTCTACTTTTCTGTTGGGATAGATAGAATGACCAAAGGAACATTATATTCATGCCGGGTAGGTAGATAAGCTTATTCAATATTTGTGCATATTGTAAACTGATTGCTACACTAACATCTGTTACCATATATTGTTATACATTAAAAACTCAACTTTTGGGGGCTGGAGAGATAATACAGTGGGTAAGGCACTTACCTTGCTCGTGGCCAACCCAGATTTGATCCCTGGCATCCCATATGGTCCGCCGAGCACTGCCAGGAGTGATCCCTGAGTGGAGTAGCCCCTGAGCATCACCCAGTGTGGTCCAGAAACTGAAAAAAGCAAAACAAAACCAAAATAAATAAGCAAACAACTTTTTAAGTAATATGCAACTCTGTAATATGGTGTTATGAAGTGTCATCTCATGCTGGACATGACATACTTATAGCTTACTTTTATCATATTGGGCAGGGGGTTGGGTTTTGGAGCCACACCTGGCAGTGTGTGACCTTGCCTGGCTTAGGGCTTGCTCTGGCCTCAGTGCTCAGGAGTGACCCCTGGCAGTGGTTTGGGGACCATGTGCTGATGTGAATCAAACCGCTATCAGCCCCATGCAAGGTGGGCATCTTAACCCTTGTACTACCTCAGGCCCATGACTTAACTCCTTTTAGAGCTGCAGAGTTTGTATCTGTATTATATCACTGTTCTGCACTATCCCTTTGGAAAACTATTTATTTGCTCCCTTGTTTATTTTGAAGCCAACCTGTGGTAACCATCAATCTGTTACATATATAATATATATACACACATATATACATATATGTGTGTATATATATCACTATATCATTGTCATCCTGTTGCTCATCGATTTGCTTGAGCAGGCACCAGTGATGTCTTCATTGTGAATCTTGTTGTTACTGTTTTTAGCATATTGAATACACCACAGGGAGCTTGCCGGGCTCTGCTGTGAGGGCGAGATAATCTCGGTAGCTTCCGGGCTTTCCGAGAGGGGCGGAGGAACTGAACCCGGGTTGACTGCGTGCAAGGCAAACGCCCTACCTTCTGTGCTATATATATACATACACATTAAATATATATGTATATATGTATATATATGTGTATATATATATGTATATAGTTCTCCCTCTTGGAGAAACTGGCAAGCACCAAGAACGTCCTGCACGGACGGCAGAGCCTGGCAAGCTCCCTGTGCTGTATTCAATATGCCAAAAACAGTAACAATGATGGGTCTCATTCCCCTGACCCTGAAAGAACCTCCAATGTGGCACCGTTGGGAAAGACAAGTAAAGAGAAGCTTTTAAAATCTCAGGGCTAGGATGAATGGAGACGTTACTGGCGCCCACTCGAGCAAATCGATGAACAATGGGATGACAGTGATATAGTGACAGTAATATATATATAATATATATGCATATATACATATATATATATACACAAGCTCGATTTTTTAAAAAATCCACATTATGGTGAGATCACACAGTATTTATCTCTGACTTATTTCACTTAGCATAATGCACAATTAAGTTGCCCTACAGGCAACTTCATTCTTCCTTACGACTGAATAACATTCCATTGTGCGTGTGTGACTGTGTATGCACATGCCACACTTGTTCTGAGCATCCATGGATGTTTAGGTCGTAGGAATCTTAGCTATTGTGAGCAAAGCTGCAATGACTGTGAGAGGACATTGGTTTCGTCATTTTCTGCAGCTAAACATCTGGCAGTGGAGTGACTGGATCACCTAGATATTCTATTTTTGAGGAGGCCTTCTACATTGTCTTCCATAGCAGCCGTAGCAATTCACAATCCCACCAGCAGTACACAAGATTCTCCTTTCTGCACATCTTGGCCAATACTGGTTTATTTTAAACACACACACACACACACACACACACACATATATATATATATATATATATATATATTTATAATAGTCATTCTTACAGTTGCAAAATACTATCTTGTGCCTTCAATTTGATTTGTGTGATGATTACAAATGCTGAGCGTACCTATTTTTTGCATACTTTTTAGTTATCTGTATGTCCTCTTTGGAAAACTGTTCATTTTGGTCCCGTGTTCAGAGGTAGGTGTTGGGTTGGGGTGGATGGGTACTGGGTCGTACCAGGTGGTGCTCAGGAGACCATAGATGAAATCAAACTAGGCAAAGCAAGATTTTTACCCCTGTACTATCTCTCAGCGCCTCTGTTGCCCAGTTTTGATGGGGGGGGCGTGGTGTTGCTATTAAGCTGTTGTATGAGTTTTTGACATATTTTTGATATGAGTCTCTTATAGAATGCATGATTTTCAAATCTTTTCTCCCACTTAGTAGGTTACCTTTTCATTTTGTTGGTTTCTTTTGCAGTGCAGAAGCTTTTTAATTTTATCAAGTTTCTCTTGTTTAATTTTGCTTTGGGGATCAAATATTATGGGGATAAAATCCTCAAAACTACCACCAACACCAACATTAAGAAACTTACCACTTATCTATTCTTTGTGAGTTTTATAGTTTCAGATATTAATTTCCAATCGTTGACCCATTTTCAGCTGAATTATATGGTGTAAGGTAGTAGTAATCCAATTTCACTTAAAACTCTCTTTAATTCTTTTGGCATATAGCTGACCAGTTTCCCCTGTACCTATTGTTAAAGAGATTGTCCTTTCCTAATTGTGTATTCTTGACTCTTTTGTGGTAAATTAACTGACCACATGTAAATGACTTTATAATCTGGGCTCTCTCTTACCTTTCATTGATCTGTATCTTATCTCTGTTTTTATGGAAGTATCCTACTAGAATTTGTTTTGTTTTCGAAATGAAAATTTATAACTATAATATTCACATCTACCAGATTAGAGGTAATTAAAAAAGAGTAAAAAATAAAAACAAGGACCAGACAGAAAAGTCAATGAGATGACACGTGTTTTGCATGCTGGAGGCCCAGGGTTGATCTCCAGTCTCACCTAGTCCCTGGGAGCACCCAAAGAAGAGCCTCCCCACCCCAGATCCATGAAATAAAACACAAATACCAGTTGCGTGGCTGTTGATCTCAATGCAGGGTGCTCTGTGGGATTACTGAATCATTTCTCCAATGGCCGGTCACCGTCTGTTAAATAGAAAGACATTTTCTGGAATTTAGGATTGGCTTCCTCCTTCCCTTTCCTCTGAAAAAGGGTGTTGCTAAGAAAATGATGGTTGGAGAAATGGGTCCGGATGGGAGATGTGTGCTGAAAGTCGATAAAGGACCAAAAGTGATGGCCTCTCGGTGTCTGTGTTGCAAAGTATAATGCTCCAAAGTAGAGATAGAGTATGTGGGAAATTGTCTGCGATGGAAGCAGGGGGGTGGGGGTGGGATAGGTGGGGTATACCGGGAAGATTGGTGGTGGGGAATGAGCACTGGTGGAGGGATGGGTGTTTGATCACTGTATGATTGTAACTCAAACATGAAAACTTGTAACTATCTCACAGTGACTCTATTAAAAAAAAATAAGAAGAATGAAAAAGGGTGTTGCCTTCTCTGCCCACCGCTGCCCTGGCTACTCAAAGACACCCGAGAGTGGACCTGGTGTTGCCTCTAAGTCTTTTGTGCCCTGCTGGGTTATGGGAGTCTCTAGCCTGAGGACACAGGCGGGGAGAGTTACCACTCGCCCTCCCCACGGGGGCCTTGACCTGGTCCGCACACCCTTCTCTTGCTATCTCTCCGGGTGGGGATGAAGGAAATGAAATGGAAGCAACGTTGTTCTGCTTTCAACGGGCCTTTCTGTGCTTCGATGCTGAGCCACCAACCCTTCCCCTCTCTTAGGTGGACTTCCGCAGCTGGCCGGAAAGCTCTGTTTTCTGCTCCCGTTCCCGCTTTCATCTCCAGCTCCCATCCTCTGAAAATCCAAACACTTCAGAGACCACCAAGGCAGCTGGACAGCTGCACCTTTTCTTCCCCGTGCAAGTTCCACAACGATAGTCACAAACGGTTCCAGTTTGGGGTGCCTTCTGATCTCAGGAACCGCTTCTCATTTGCAGTTGTACATGTCTTTGAACATTGGGAACCTGCCCTCCTAATCTCTAAAACACTAAGTTGGACGCGCTTTACTTCCTTTCTTTGTGGGATAATTATGATTCTGTGCATTTCCTTCCTGTCCAATCCCCACTTCTGTGTGTGTGTGTGTGTGTGTGTGTGTAAGTATGTATGTGATCTTCACTGTCCTAAGAATTTGTGTGTGTGTGTGTGTGTGTGTGTGTCTGTAACCTGAATTAAGCGAGAAACATCACCCAAATTGCACTTAAGAAGGGAAATCCGAATTGATCCAAATTCTCACGTAGGAGGAAAATTGATCTATTTCAAAATTAATCAAATTCTCTAAACCAGGGTCAATTATGCCTTATTTTTAAATCAATTCTCTAGTCTCAACTTCTGAAGTTCTTTTGGCATTTTCCTCTGAGGACATTAGAATATAATGATGGACCAAAAATCATACGTAAGGGGCTGGAGCAATTACACAGCGGGTAGGGTATTTGCCTTGCACGCGACTGACCCGGGTTCGAATCCCAGCATCCCATATGGTACACCGCCAGGAGTAAATTCCTGAGTGCAGAGCCAGGAGTAACCCCTGTGTATTGCCGGGTGTGACCCAAAAAACAAATAAAAAAATCATACATAATAGTGTTGCTTGATTTTCAATTCTTTCTTCAATTGTTTTCTTTAATTAAAATCACAGTCAGAAGCTTTAAAATTGTATGTGACTTTTATTTTTAGCTTTGAGTGATTTATTTTGTTCGTTTGCTTTGGGGCCACACCCAACAGTGCTCAGAGCTTACTCCTGGCTCTGTCCTCAGGGATCTGTCCTGTTGAGGACAGCAGGGGTGCCGTGGATCAAACCTGGGTCAGCTGCATGCAAGGCAAGTTCTGTACCCCCTGTACGATCTCTCCAGCACCGGCTATAAGAAAGTCTTTTAAAAGTATCATACTTAATTTGATGTATGGTCAAAAATCATGTTTGTGTTTAAAATCATAAGGATATTTTCCTGCAAATTATCTTCCCTGCAAGTTTTTTTTTTTAAATGAAACCTTTGTTTTCCAGCCCTGAGTTTTCACTGAAATCTCTTTTGCTGCTTTTGTGTTGTGAGAGAGTTGCCAGCTTCTAAGAGAGATCTATTTTACTAAATGATGCAGCTAAGTGGAGTGATTGGCAGTCTCAGTGTTTATTAAATTATAAATGAAACTCTTCCTCTTTGAGAAGCAAAGGTAAAGTCTTGCCACCCCTAGCGTACTGTCACTGCGGTATATAAAATGATTAGCAGTAGTTTCACCCTACTTCAAAGTGGATTTCTTGGGACAGAGAGAGTTCACTGGGCTGAGCTCCTCTTTTGCAGGCTGGAGGATGGCGTTCCTGCCCCAGAAACACCACCTGATTCTTCTAACACTGCCTGAAGCTCTACTTCCTCCACAGCACACAGCGAGGAGTCCCTAAGTCTCTGGGTGTTTCCCCTCTAGCAAAAAAAAAAAAAAGTGGAGTTAATAACTAGGGGGCATATTATCTCACTTGAGGTCAAGTGAGCAGTTCCTGGTTAATTAAACAACTGTAGCACCGTCTTCCTGTTGTTCAGTGATTTGCTCGAGCGGGCACCAGTAACATCTCCACTGTGAGACTTGTTACTGTTTTTGGCATATCGAATATGCAACGGGTAGCTTGCCAGGCTCTGCCGTGCGGGTGGGATACCCTTGGTAGCTTGCTGGACTCTCTGAGAGGGACAGAGGAATCGAACCCGGGTTGGTCACCTGCAAGGCAAATGCCCTACCCGCTGTGCTATCGCTCCAGCCCAATTAAACAACAACTTCACAAAAATATTCAAGACCCAGATACTTGTTCCATCTCTTGTAAGCACACTCTCACCCCTCTCTCTCTCCCCTCCACCCTCCACACACACATCTCAAGGAAGAAAACTATCCTCCAAGGTCTTTATGTGAGCACAGGTTTGTGGTGGGTTTAGTTTTGGGGTTTTGGGGGAAGTCACTGAATGGTATTCAGGGCTTACTCATGGCTCTGTGCACAGGGAACCGGATGTGATAACAGGGATAGAACCCAGATTGGCCGTACAGTGAAAGCCCTGTGCTAGCACTCTAGCCCCCTAGGTACAATTTTATTTTTGCTTTTTGGGTCACACCCAACGATGCACAGGGGTTACTCCTGGCTCATGCACTCAGGAATTATTCCTGGCAGTGCTCAGCGGACCATATTGGATGCTGGGAATTGAACCTGAGTCGGCTGCGTGCAAAGCAAACGCCCTACCCGCTGTGCTATCGCTCCAGCCCCCATAGGTACAATTTTTTGACTTACCTGCTTTGGTTTGAAGTCCTGTGATGTTGCCAAAGGGGCCAGAGAGATAGACCCCCGGAGAAATAGTCCATCACCAATCCTGCACGCTGGATTTGATTTCGGCATCTCTTATGCGCCCCTCCCCCAGGCCTTACCAGTTATTCCTGAGCACAGAGCAAGGAGTAATCCCTGAGCACCACCAGGTGAGCCCCAACCAGCTTTTTAAATTTATTTTTTAAACAAAGGCTGCCTCTCTAATGCTGTACCTGCCCGTGCCCTTTCCTTTGGTTCCTGTGCTGATGTTCTTGCTGTGACAGGGGGTGTCCTGCATCTCTGCTGGTGGCACTTGCCCCGTTCTCAGTTGAGTTCCTCTCCAAGCTCACTGCTCAGACTGTGCTGCTCACCCCCGTGACTGCGGTGCTCCCAGAGCTTTGCCCGTCACCCATGCTGGCCGTTCTCCTTCTCAGCCTGGGAGTCACAGCGGCCAGCGGGGCTTGTCGGGACACTGTGGCACTTGACATAGTTTAACCACGTCGGGTCACTGTGGCGCTCAACCACGGCCCCAGCGTGTTTGCTGGAGGTCACACTCTGGTCGGTGACATTTGCCTCTCTCTCTCTCTCTCTCTCTCTCTCTCTCTCTCTCTCTCTCGTTCTGTTGCTCAGTGGGCAGTGCTGATGGTGGTGGTGGTGTGTATGTGTGTGTGTGTGGGGGGTGTCTTACCCCTTTTTTTGGTCCCCCAGGCACCTGGCAGGGGTACAGCTAGAAACTCTGCTTGCATGCCGGGGATCACAGACCTTCGGGCTGGCAGACTCAAACAGCAGAAATGTTCGGGGCACCCAGCATTTGAACTCGTGACCCTGGGCTGGCAGGGCTGGGCCCTGAGCCTCTGGGTGGTTCCTTTGGGCCGCCAAGGAAAGGCTAAAGGAAATGTGCCCTGTGACACGAAGAAGGCTAAAAAAAGATCCTTCTCCATCACAGTGTATGTTTATTATTTTTCACATGTTCTGTTATAAGAGCGTGCATGTTTGGGACTGGAGCGGTAGCAGGGAGGGCGTTTGCCTTGCATGCGGCCAAACTGGATTCGATTCCCAGCATCCCATATTGTCCCTCGAGCATTGCCAGGAGTAACTCCTGGGTGCAGAGCCAGGACTAATTCCTGTGCATTGCCAGGTGTGACCCCCCAAAAAAATGTGTGCATGTTTATGTAGTTCAGGGGTACCATATTACCCCTGGTACCTGCCACTCTCTCCCGCAGTCCACAGTCCCATTCCTTCCCCTCACCTCCTTAGCAACCTGTCTTCTTGTCAGGATCTAAGGGCTTGTGTTCACCGGGCTTTACCTGTTCCCTTGCTTGGCTTCTTTCTCCATCGCCTACCCATGCTTCCAATTTTTGTCTCTCTCTTTCAAAATTGTGTTGCTTAGCATGACACCATCCAGCTTTGCCCAAGTGCTCGGTGGAAAACACAATTTCATCTTCCCTTCGCGCCGAGCTCTATCCCCTGTATACAAGCCACTATTTCTTTATCCGCTGTATCCACTTTATCAGCTTTATCTGTTGCTGGATACTTGGCTGGTTTCCAGCTCTTGGCTGTCGAGGAGAGCAGAGCATGGGTGCGCATTATAGCTTCTTGATTAATGGCTTTGTCTTCTTGGAATAGATACCTAGGGATAGAATTACTGGATGATATGATAGTTTTATCTTTAATTTTTGGAGAATTTTCCATAGAGGCCGAACCAGTTTATGGATTTAGGAGTAGTGAATTAAGGTTTCCCTTTCTTCCCTCCACATACTCACCAACATTCATTGTTTCTGGCCTTTCTGATATTGGTGTGAGGTGATATGTCATTTTTGATGGGGTCATTTGTTTTATTGTTGCTGAGTTTTGTAAGTGCTTTATATATCTTAGATATTAGACCTCTGTCTGGAGCCTGGGGTGCAAATGTTTTTTCCCCATGTAGCAGGGTGTCTTGTCTTTTTGTTTTAGTGACGGTTTCTCTCTTAAGTTGGAGATGGTTCCATTTGTGCATTTTTTTGTTTTGTTTTATTTTCCTTGTCAATGGGGTTGGAGTTGAATCACTGACGATACCACAAAAGCCACTGTCTATAGTATTTTTCCTGTTTTCTTCAACATATTAATGGACTTGGGTCTGGTCTAACACCTAAGTCTTTAATACATTTTGACTTAATGTCTCCAAATGTGTTACAAGTTGTGAGGCAGTGGTTCAGGCTAGAAACTCTGCAGGTGGCTAAATCATTTTCCAATCACCGTTCAGTGAAGAGACTTTCCTTCTCTCATGTTGTGGTTGTGAACTTTGTCTTACGTTAACTGTGCCTAGATGGAAGGTTTTATCTCTGGGCTCTCAATTCTATTTCATTGGCCTGATATATCCAACACCGTATTATTTTAATTAACACCACTTTATAGTGTAGTCAGTTTTTTTTTCCTTTTTGGTCACACCCAGCAATGCCCAGGGGTTACTCTGCACTCAGGAATTATCCCTGGCGGTGCTCAGGGGACCATATGGGATGCTGGGAATCGAACCTGGGTCAGCCGTGTGCAAGGCAAATGCCCTACCTGCTGTGCTATATCGCTCCAGCCTCTATAGTGTAGTTTCAAAGTTGTGATGCTTCCTATCTTCCCTCCCTTCCCCCTCACCTCTCCCCACCTCAGGATTGCTCTGGATATTTGGGTCTATTTGCGGATTCATACAAACATTAGTGGTATTTCTTTTATGTCCCTGAAAAAACGCCATTGCAATTTTGATAGCCATATGTGCTGAATTCACGGAGGGAGGGAGCTGGGCCATGGGTAGGATGTTTGCCTTGCATGCAGCTGACCCAGGCTGTCTCCAGTTCCGCATAGGGTTTCCTGAGCCCTCCCTGGAGTGATGCCTGAGCACAGAGCCAGGAGTCAGCCCTAAGCACTGCCTGGTATGCCCCCCCCCACACACACACACACAACAAAACAATACAAATGTGTGTAAGGCTTTGGGCCGCATAACCTGCCTCTGGGCTGGAGCGATAGCACAGCGGTTGGGCGTTCACCTTTCACGCGCCTGACCTGTGTTCGATTCCTCCGCCCCTCTCAGAGAGCCCGGCAAGCTACTGAGAGTATCGAGCCCGCATGGCAGAGCCTGGCAAGCTACCCGTGTGTATTGGATTTGCCAAAAACAGTAACAGTAAGTCTCTCAATGAGAGACGTTACTGGTGCCCGCTCGAACAAATCGATGAGCAACGGGATGACAGTGACAGTGACCAAAACTGCCTGTGGTAGGGGAGAGCCGAGGCAGAGTGGGTTTACGAAGAGACTGGGGTCTCAATCTTAGAGCTTATCCTGGGGTGGGGGCCAGCTAACTGGGGGCCAGCAGGCCATGGGGTTCCCCCACCCCACTGACCATGTTTTGTTTTGTTTTTTTCTGACCACACTTCTGAGAGAAGGTCTGCTGGGAGTATCTGATTCTGTGGGGGACCAGGAAGAAGAGCCGGGCTTCAGCACCCGTCCCTCAGGCCTGGCTGGTGGAGACGCCCTCCCCTGCTGGGTGGAGCAAGCTCTCCTCAGGAATTCGCCTCAGGATGTCTCTGATGGCGCCTCCCAGCAAGGCCGCCTGAGGTGAAATGCACAGCAGTTTAGGCCCTGAAATACTCAGGCTTTGTTTCCGGGCCCCCTTCTGGGTGTTGTCAGAGTAGGATTATAGGGTTGGGGTGCCAGGCTTTGAGCACAGCCCTGTTCCCAGGGCAAAGCTCCACAGGCCTTATTTAGCGCCTTCAGGATGGCCCCAGGACTGCTGACCTTTGCCCCAGCCTGCCACCACCTCTCTCTGTGACTGTCTTTGCTCCCCTGAGCTTCCCATGCCTCTTCCTGGGCCCCGGGAGGGTGCTGTTCTTTCCTGGGTCCTTTTCCAGGAGGCCTCACATGGTAGACTGCATTTCATCCAGCCTTTAGTTCATGTTCAGTGGCTGCACAGCTCCCCGTGATGGCCCTGGTCTCGTCATGAGACAAACTAAGTAGGTGAATGGATCACTGTCACTGTAGCACTGTCGTCCCGTTATTCATCAATTTGCCCGAGCGGGCACCAGTAACATCTCCATTGTGAGACTTGTTACTGTTTTGGGCATATTGAATACGCCACGGGGACTTGCCAGGCTCTGCCATGCGGGTGGGATACTCTCGGTAGCTTGCCGGGCTCTCCGAAAGGGGCGAAGGAATTGAACCCGGGTCGACTGCGTGTAAGGCAAATGTGCTACCCACCGTGCTATCGCTCCAGCCCAAGTGAATGGAGAAAGCAGAAAAACAAGTAAGTCTTTGAGCTTCTTCTTCTTCTTCTTTTTTTTTTTTTTTTTCTTTTTGGGTCACACCCGGCGATGCTCAGGGGTTACTCCTGGCTCTGCACTCAGGAATTACTCCTGGCTGTGCTCAGGGGACCATATGGGATACTGGGGATTAAACCCAGGTCTGCTGAGTGCAAGGCAAACACCTTACCTGCTGTGCTATCACTCCAGCCAAGAAGAACAAGTCTTTGAAACAATACCAGTAGGCAACGATCATTATTCCCTTGATCTGGTCAAGTTTATTAATGAATTTTCGAAGAGTCTTTCTGTGAAAAAAACAAACAAAAAACATCCAGCTGGTCCACACCCAAGATATTATAGCCACAGTTCATTCTAGCCCTCAGGACCAGCATTTTATAAGCAGCAGGTTCTGTTAAAAATCTTTGCAAGTTTTTGTCCCCATAGAAGACAACAAGGCATTTCAGGACAGAGTTTTCACAAAGGATGAGAATTGGAGTCAAGTGCTCCCGTTCTTTGCCTCATCTCCCATCTACACAGATGGCGTTCTGTAGGCTGGCTAACTTTCGCAGCTTGGCCCAGCTTTACCTGAGGTACAGGCAAACCCAATTTACAGATGGGCCTGTTGGTACATGAGCGTGAATGGATGAGGAGAGCTGTTATTAGGGCAAGGGCATGCACCAGTGCTGTGCTTATTTAATTACCAAGGAAATGAAGTGCTTGGGAAAAGTTTGAACGTTCTAATGGGCTACAAAGTCTTTAGCAAGTAGGAGGGATGAGGGATTTATTTGTTTCATTCAGGAAATTGGGCCCAATGAGAACCTTTGCCTGCCTGCCTGGCCTTCTGACAGTTCAGCTGAGCCTGCTCTCATCTTCGTTCATTTTATTGCTATATCCCCATGTGTGAGTCCATCTGGAGTTTAGTGCCCTCCCCTGAAGCACTGGACACAGCCTCCTTCTGGAAACTACTTTTTTTTTTTCTTTTTGGGTCACACCTAGCGATGCTCAGGGGTTACTCCTGGCTCTGCACTCAGGAATTACCCCTGGTGGTGCTCGGGGGACCATATGGGATGCTGGGAATCAAACCCGGGTGGCCGAGGGCAAGGCAAACACCCTACCCACTGTGCTATCACTCCAGCCCTCCTTCTGGAAACTACTTCCATGACTTCTACACTCCCAGAATCTCTTGGTTTCCCCAGTGCCATGACTGATTCTCTTGGGCTATGCTATTACTGTCTGCAACTTAAAATATCGGGGGGTTGTGGTTCTTCCTTCTACAGTGACAGTGAGTAAAAATAGCTCACACCCCCCCACACCCCGCCACCGCCATGCTCCCAATTGACTTGCATGGTTTAATGGTGATGACCCAGCAACTGTTGATGTCCAAAGTTTGTATCTCAGACCCCAACTCTGTCCTCAAGTCCAGACCTGCGCAACAGCCCTTTTCACATCCTTGTGCACCTCTTGGGCAAACCCAAGAGTCTCAACAGGAGTGTCTGCGCTTCCCCTCTAGACAACCTTCCCACTCATAGTCATTTTGATAAATGACATGTTTGTTTGTTTGGGTACAGGCGGTTCAAAGGAAGGAACAGTTCCTCCACTCCAAACCCAATGATTCACTGAGTTTTCTCCATCTATCTTCTCTGCATCTCTAGGATTCACTTCTTTCGTTTCCTCCCTGCTGCTCCAACTGTAGTCAAGGACCTTCCCGCTTTCTGACCTTGGGGAATAATGGCAATTTTTTTAAACTGTTCACCCTATTGAGTCTTGCCTTGCTTCATCCGTGAAACTATTCAATGTGTAAGCTCAAGAGCCGGACTGTGATTTAGGGGGAGAAAATAGGCCTGACATGTGTGAGGCTCAGTTTCAATTCCTAGCATTACAAATAAGTAAATTATATGTATGTAAATTATATACATAGCATAATTTAAACATATAACATATGTGTAAATTATATACATATTATATGTATACATATTCATATATGTGTATGTATATAAAATCATTTGATATTTTGATATCATTTGTGGGATGGTTCAGATTGGACAGTTTGGGATGGTTTCTCTTTTTTTACTTTCTTTTTTTTTTTGTTTTTTGGGTCACATCTGGCGATGCACAGGGGTAACTCCTGGCTCTGCACTCAGGAATTACTTCTGAGTGCTCAGGGGACCATATGGGATGCTGGGAATCGAACCCGGGTCGGCTGCATGCAAGGCAAACGCCCTACCCGTTGTGCTACTGCTCCAGTCCCCTGATTTCTTACTTTGGGGGTAGTTGACATGCTGATCTCACCTCTTGACAGGTCCCTCTAAGTCTTTACCAAATAGTTAGTCTTTTGAAATAATCAAGGGTTTCTATTTTGGGGACGTCCTTCTTTATACCAGTGTGGTTTAGTCCACCTCTGATGTGATCCCTATTACTCTGTCAATATTAAATATTAAAGCCCCCTGTTTTCTCTCTCTCTCTCTTTTTTTTTTTTTGCTTTTTGGGTCACACCTGGCGATGCTCAGGGGTTACTCCTGGCTTGGTTGACCATATGGGGTGCTGGGAATTGAACCCAGATCGGCTCTGTGCAAGGCAAATGCCCTACCCGCTGTGCTATCCCTCCAGCTTCTAAAGCCCTCTTTTTAGGGGAATAGGAACACATCCAGGGGTACTCAGGGCTTACTCCTGGCTCTGTTCTCAGGGGTCATTCCGGTCAGGGATTAGGGAGGATGTGGAATGCCAGGGATCGAATCCAGGTCAGCTACATGCAAGACAAGTTCCTTGCCTCCTGTGCTATGTCTCTGGCCTCTCAAAAGCCTCATTTTGTTTTTGCTTCAGCTTTGTAACTGAGTGATTCATTTTCATCCCCATTGAGCGAGCTGTCAGGTGCATGGGCCAGCAACACAGAGCTTGCTCGGTAGGACTCACCCGCATGGGGATTTCTGAACACCTTGCCCAGGTACAGAAGGGGACAGTCCTTATTCCTCTGGCCCAACCAGTTTGCTTGAGCCTGGAATGTGCTTGATATATTCCTACAGAACAAGACAGCAGGTTAACATGGTGAGTCAGGTTAGGAATATTTTTAAAGAACACGGGAATGTCAAAAATATTTCCAAGTGACTATTAAACATCATATTTTAGTAGTAAAGGTAGACACGGCTATTTTGATTATAACAGAATCATCATTTTCCTTTTGTTTGTTTAATAAAAACCCTGTTGAGGTGATATGACCTGGACACTGATGACAAAGGTCTGTCTATAGGCACCAACCCTAAAGGCTCTGGTTGTTTGCTTTTTTTGGGGGGGGGTCACACCCAGCGATGCTCAGGGGTTACTACTGACTTTGCACTCAGGAATTATTCCTGGCAGTGCTTGGGGGGACAGTATGGGATGTCGGGGATTGAACCCAGGTCAGCTGTGTGCAAGGCAAACACCCTACCCGTTGTTCTATTGTTCCGCCCCCCCATCTGGTTGTTTGCGTTTTGGTGATTCACTTATATTTTAGAAACTTCCTTTCCTTGCCCTGAGCACAGCTGGGAGTGGCCCCAAAACAACACTACCAAAATAAGTATACTTGGATATTTATTTATTTTTTGGTTTGGCGGCTATACCTGGCTGTGCTCAGGGCTTACTCCTGGCTCTGTGATGGTGGGCCTGGGGGACCATCTAAGATGCCAGGGATCAAACCTGGGTCATTGTGTGCACTATCACTATCACTATCACTATCACTATCACTATCACTATCACTATCACTGTCATCCCTTTGATCATCAATTTTCTCGAGCGGTCTCAGTAACGTCTCCATCCATCCTGGCCTTGAGATTTTAGCAGCCTCTCTTTACTCGTTCTTCCCAGCAATGCTGCATTGGAGGCTCTTTCAGGGTAAGGGGAATGAGACCCATCATTGTTACTGTATTTGGCATATCGAATACGCCACGGAGAGCTTGCCAGGCTCTGCCGTGAGGGCAGGATGCTCTCAGTACCTTGCCAGATTCTCTGAGAGGGAGAACTAGGCTATAAGAGGTTACAGGGACACAAATGCAAATACAAATGCTAATGCGGCCGTGTGCAAAGTAAGACAAAAGCCTGACCACTGTATTATCTCTCTGGCCCCAATATATTGTGAACATTTAAATAAAAGATTCCCAGGGACAGAGAGATAGTACAGGGGTCAGGGCACTTGCCTTCCACACGGCCAACTCTGTTTCACTACCTGGCATCCCATATGGTCCCCCAAGCAGAGCCAGAAGTGATTCCTGGGCACAGAGCTGAACATAACCCCTGAGCACCTCTGGGTGTGTCCCCTCCCCCTGAGTAACCCCTTCCAAAATGACCAAGATTCATGTAAAAGTGTATGAGTATACAACGTGTTCAGAGAACATAATCTTTCCCTTTCAG
Organism: Sorex araneus; assembly: GCF_027595985.1. Lineage (NCBI taxonomy): Eukaryota > Metazoa > Chordata > Mammalia > Eulipotyphla > Soricidae > Sorex > Sorex araneus. The sequence continues at coordinate 13,144,863 of NC_073303.1, forward strand.
AGGGCGGCTATTTGCATCACTGACTAATGGCATCATATTTAAATGAGGGAGCTATGTTGTTTGGCCATTAGATAATATGGATTATTTGAAGACCAGTATCTTAAACTTGGGGCCTATTTGTCAATTCTTTAATTATGGTAACTTTATAAGTTGTGTGATAAATTCATTGGATAGTAATTAATATTATGCAAGTTATTTTTCTACATAACCATGAGGAAGAAGCATCTACCATTTTCATGATTACCTGTTATAATAACTAGCCTATTATGGTGACATGCACATTAACCAAGGCAGCCTAATTTCATTCCTTTCTTGAAAGCATTTTCAAGTATACTAAATAATGTATAAATGTGCAAGAGTAAAAATAAGCCCAAATGATAATCCATATATCGAAAATTACTAGGTGGAAAGTCATACATTATATAATTTATCTCTTTGCTCTTGCAAAAGGCAGCGAGCTCTGCTCATAATTCTAGAAAATAAATCACATTCATGCAAGAAACTGAATTAAAAGGAAGACTAGAATTCAGATAGTTTCTAAAATAAGTTTTCAGGCAAATTAGAGAAATCTGGGTGGCAGAGAATCAGTCTATTGAACATTTTTTTTTAAAAAAGTATTCTACAAATATCTGAAATGGCTTTTTAAAGTTTTTCCCAAATTGATTCCGTCCTTTATTTTTTTTTTTTCCGGGTAAATAATTACTTGATTTGAAACCCTTGGCCAAGGGAATGAGGCTCTTAGTCCCATTCCCCCTTCCTTTATGGGTTCTTTCACCCTGCAGATCCCTAGCAGGTTAAACTGGCTACGTATTGGCTTCTTTTCACAAGATATGAGTAATTACTCTAAATGGCTCAGGTTTATTAAGTGAAATCCAAAGTAGCTTCTGTGCGTACCTGACATTTAGTTAATGAGCACGGTGGTACCTCCAGGAGATTAATGGAACTTTGATAAAGGGGTAGTTTAATTGGTGAGGTAGCCCATCTGCCTTTCACTGGGAAAGGGGCGAAATAATCCATAGATTTGAATGCAATTTCGCATAATTACATTGTAATTTTGGTGATTGCCGAAAGGCCCTTTGCCATTTGAAGGGAGAGCTAGCAGGGAACTCACCTGAGTAATTGAAATCTATCAACAATGACTCACGGTGTGTCTAGGTCCAAGGGGCCGGGACACGCATGATCAGAAACACAGGAACGCTGAGATGTAGCGTCTGTCCTCAAACCACATCCTCAGATTCGGCGGGAGACGTGTGTCTGGAGGAGAGGGACCCGGCCCCTCCCATATGTTTTCCTCTTTCTGGATCTTGAGTCACCCCCGGCAGCCGTGCTCAGGGCCTACTCGTGGCTCCGTGCTCCGTGCTCAGGGGACCCTATGGGATGCCAGGGACCCAACCCAAGTCAGCTGAGGGCAAACTCAAGTGCCCTCCTGCCGTACTAGATAGCTCTCTGACCACACAACTTCTGTGCGGTTTTACTTTGTCTTTACAATCAGAGTTTTACTGATTTCGTTATGTTAGAGATACCAAGAAGGGGCTGGAGCGATAGCAAAGTGGGTAGGGTGTTTGTCTTGCACGCTGCTGACTCGGGTTCGATTCCCAGCATCCCAGATGGTCTCCTGAGCACCGCCAGGAATAATTGCTGAGTGCAGAGCCAGAAGTAACTGCTGTTCATTGCAAAACTCTAAAAAACTAAAAATCAAAAGAGAGACATACCAAGAAGTATTATTATTATTATTGTTATTATTATTATTATTATTTTTGCTTTTTGGGTCACACCTGGCGATGGTCAGGGGTTACTCCTGGCTCTGCACTCAGGAATTACTCCTGATGGTGCTCAGGGGACCCTATGGGATGCTGGGAATCTAACCTGGGTCAGCCGCATGCAAGGCAAATGCCCTCCCCGCTGTGCTATAGCTCCAGCCCCCATACCAAGAAGTATTAAGCCATACTCTTTTTTTTTTTTTCACTTAGAAGTTGCCTAGGGAAATAGGGCACCCAGGTAAGGGAAAAATTAAAAAAAAAAAAAAAAGGGAAGGCAGCATTCGTTATGATAAGGTCCACTATTACTAATCCTTACCTTTGCAAAAACACTTCCCCAAGCGCTTTCCCGTATAGCCTCTAGCATTATTCGTCTGAGTTCTGCTTTTCCCTTCAGCAATTCATCTCCTTCCCCTTTCTCCTCCCAGCTGGCCTGAAAAACTCTGTTCCCTGTCTCTGCCCCGCTTACCGATCAGCCTGCTGAACTGTCGTTAGCCTTCCATCCTTCAGAATCTTTCATTTTAGACAAAACGAACGACCTGTTTCACTTTTCTCTGCCACGGGGTATCTCTGCTTTGGCTTGCCCCAGAAGCTTGCCTTTGAAACATTCTCCTCTTATTTCTCCAAATGCTTGTTGTGTCTGCGTTACTGGGGGCCACGGGGATGTCGCAGCAAGCAGACTCAGGGCTCCCTGCTAACTCGGTGCTCTGGGATCACTCCTGAGGGTCCTGTGTGTGAAGCAAACATCCCACCCACTGCACTATCTCTCTGGCCCCCTTTAATGGATTCCTTTGGACCATGTTCCACTGTTTTCTTTTGTCTCTCTCAGTGAGTGGAAGAGATTGCTTCTAATGTCCTCCAGAGCTGTGGGGGTTTGTCTTGGGGATGATAAGAAGACTTGAACCGGTACACAGACCCACCCAGAGCTGGGGCTAGCTGCCAAGGGAGATGGCGGGGTGAGAATTGGGGCCCTGGGGTTGGGGGGAGTATCATGATAGGGTGGAAACTCTAGGGAAACAAGATTGGGGTTGGGTAAGAGAGGAGGCTAGAGATTGCTCCGTCTGACACCAGGCTCTTAGTCTATGGCTCAATCCGCAGGCGGATTCTTCCTTCTCAGGCTCTATCTGTGTCCTAAATAGCCTGGGGTCCAGGCCTGGGAGGGGGAGGGGCTCGCTATAGCCACCCTCTGCCTGGGGGAAGGCTGTGAGCTACAGTGTTGGATTTCAGGTCTGTAGCGAGAGGAGAAAGTGTAGGAGCTCTGGAGAGAGACCTTGGGTTCTAGCTGGACTCGGCTGCTTCTTGCTGAGAAACCACAGGGAGTTTGCAAGTCCCTAAACCCAGGGAGCCGCTCTTGCTCCTTCTACCTCCCTCCCCGTCTGCCTCTCCCAAATCCCACTGGAGACCCAAATCCATCCACTTCTCCTTATGTTCTGCTCCCCTGTCACTCCCCGCTGAATCAATCAACCGGCTTTCCACCTTGGCTTTCAGCGTTTTCCCCACTGTGCCTTTGAACAAAACCCAGAAGGTTTGGGGATGTGGAGTGAGAGGCCCCCACTCCCTGAACGAAGACCCTTCCGGCGTGTGCCCCTACAGATTGCCTTGCAGATTCTCCCACATCTCTGTGTGGCCACATGGAACCTTCCCCGCTGTCCGTTTTGCTCTAGACAGACATTCTCCACGCTCCTGGAACATGTCGAGCTAGTTCTGGGCTTCAAGGGATTTTTTTAATTGCGGCTTCTGCAGCCCAGAATGCGCCCTCCCTGTCTTAATAAGGCTGATTGCTTCTCCTCAGATCTCAGCTCCAATTTCTCTTCTCAGATAAGGCCTCCTTTCCCTCTGGCTCCGCCCCTCTCACCCGCCTTCCCCATCTCTGATATCCAGGTGACTTTCCTGACAGCTCACTGCTATCAGAAATTATCTTATTTAATCTCCTCCTCTCCCACACCAGGCGCAGGAATGAGGCGGTTCTGTGTGTGTGCATGATCTCAAAGCCTAGAGGTGGATGCCTGGCAGACAGGAAGGGGTTAACAAGTAGTTGTTGAATGAATGAGGCTGTTGAGGTTCTAGGAGCCTTGGGTTTCCACTGAGAGATAAGTGGATTTCTATACATTGGTATCATATGTATGTTATATAATCTTTATTGTGTTGAACATTTAATATGTAAAACTCTCATTGTATATTATAATAGGGTCACTGTCACTGTCACTGTCATCATCCCGTTGCTCACGGATTTGCTGGAGCGGGCACCAGTAACGTCTCCATTGTGAGACTTGTTATGTTTTTGGCATATCAAATACGTCCTGGGTAGCTTGCCAGGCTCTGCCATGCGGGTGGGATACTCGCAGTAGCTTTCCGGGCTCTCCAAGAGGGGTGGAGGAATCAAACCCGGGTCGGCTGCGTGCAAGGCAAGCTCCCTACCCTACCCCCTATGCTGTCGCTCCAATAGGTATATGTTACATATACTATATTACCACAAAACACACACCTTTATCTATGCTTACATCTGTATCTTTCTTGATTATTGGGTTTTTTTGCTTTTTTGTTTTGGAGCCACACCAGGCGATGCTCAGGGATTACTCCAGGCTCTGCACTCGGGAAACACTCCTGGTGGTGCTTAGCAGGCCATATGGGATGTTGGGAATTGAACCTGGGCTGGTTGGGTGCCTGCAAGGTAGGTGCCCTACCCACTGTGCTATCTTTCAGGCCCTCTCAGCTGTAGCTTTCAAACACATTGTAAAGTGCCCACCCCATAATAAGCGGCCAATAGGGGTATCAGAGAGGTCATACCGAAGGGTAGTCACTTGCCTTGCATGCGGCTGTGGGGACTGGAACCTGGTTCAGATCCTCAGCACCATGTATGATCTTCTGACCACGGAGCCAGGAATAGCCCCAGAGCACCTCTGGATGTGGCCAACCCCCCACCCCCACATAAAAATAACAACAAAAAGACTACAGCGTGGGAAGAGTGAGGAAAGGGGTTGGGGGTGGTAAAGGCACAAGACACTTGACAGAGACGGTAGTGACAATTTCATACATACAGGTGTTGGTGGCGGTGGTGGTGGGGAACTAAGGCCCTGAAATTCTATAACCCTGTAAACCAGTCGACAAAAATGTTTTGGAAAGAGTAAGATAAACGAGAGCCACTCTGAGACTCTAAGACTTGCATGTGACCCCGTGAGCTCGGGGCCCTGGGAAACAGATGCTAAAACTAAGACTCATTCTGCTACTAAGACACTGCAAACTTTGTCCTTTGCTCAGGAATAGTCACCTGAAAAAATTGTTAGAAACGTTTTCAAAACGGTGATGAGGCCACTTTGGTTAAAGGTGGTGGTGCGTCAGAAGAGGAAGCCCTTAGTAAACCACTGTTGGGTTTGTGCCAGATAACCAGCCATTCAGGAGGCGCTGAGTTCACTTTGGATGTCTAGGGGGAGAGGAGAGTGTGAGGAGCAAGGCCCGGCCTTGTTTTGGTTGGGAATTAATTCTCAGTGGCTGGCATTTCCGAGAAGGCCATTAAATATCGTGTGGACATTTGACTCATCTTTCTTTTGACCGTTAAGCGGAATGTTGAGTTTCTGCCCACTTCACAGCATATCTTTGTGTTTATTATATTTGTCATTAGAAAATAGTGATCCATTGCTTATGGTGATAATATAGTATCACTGTATCACTGTCATCGATTTGCTCGAGCGGGCACCAGTAACATCTGCGTTGCGAGACTTGTGACTGTTTTTGGCATAGCGAATACGCCACGGGGAGCTTGCCAGGCTCTGCTGTGCAGGTGGGATACTCTCTGTAGCTTGCCAGGCTCTCGGATAGGGATGGAGGAATCGAACCTGGGTCTGCCGCGTATCATAGATTATTTTGTTTGGGTGAGGAATTGAAAGTCATATCTGGTGGTGTTCAGGGGCTACTCCTGGCTCTGTACTCAGGACAATATAGGTGGTGCTGGGGAGCAAATCGGGTCAGCCACATGCCAGGCAAGTGCTGTCACCAGCCCAATATAATATCATTTAAAGTAAACTCAGTCCTGGAGAGATTGTTCTGGATGTCTGTATTCCTTAGCGGTGCTAGTTCAAGGGGCCATATTGATTGCTTGGCATGTGGGAACGTTGGCTATCGTCCTCGCTCTGTGGAAAGTCAGCCAGGAGTAGTCCCTGAGTAGCACCAGGTATGGGCCCTAAAATACACAAACACAAATGCATGAGCATGTATGTGCATGCGCACACACACACACACACACACACACACAGAGTTTATTAAGAATGACTGTTCACAGCTCATTGAGTATAAGAGATTCTATCCTGATACCCACATACAATTCAAAATCTCTTTTCTCTCTCTCTCTCTCTCTCTCTCTCTCTCGGTTTTTTAGGCCACATTCAGCCGTGCTCAGGGCTTACTCCTGGCTCTGTGCTCAGGGATCTCTTTTTGAAGTGCTTATTGGACCATATACAGTCTCTGGCCCAAGTTCAAAATCTCTTTGATGGTTGGGCTGTGAAAATTTTCCTTTGAAACTTAGTACCAGGAAAACATTTTCCTCTGAGGAATAGATAAACCTTTATTCCTTCAATTAGATAATGAAGCTGAGACAACATCCTGTTATATACCTCATGCCTTTATTATCTACTTAGTAGTTTTGAGTTTTCAGGCGATACCTTGCAGTGCTCTGGGCTTCTGGCTCTGTGCTCTGGAGTCAGTCCTGGTGTTCCCTGGGGGACCAGATGTGTTGGCAGGGATCGAACTGGGGTCTGATGCGCCCAAGGCAAGCACCTTAATCACTGTTCCATCTCTCGGGCCCCACCTTGTGACATTTTTTAGGGAAAATCGGATAGATGAATATGCAATACTCTTCCTCCTTATGTCAGCTTTCGATTCCTACTGGATTCATCTTGAAACTGAGAAAGAAGTAGACCTTGGAATGTTGAATATACGGTTATGCTTTCAGTAATTTAGTTTTACCCAAGTAAGGGTGGAGCAGCTTTGATGCAAGAGAAACTATCTACAGACAGCTCTCCTGCAGTAGCTCGTTATCTTCCTACCTTTGCCTCTTTCCAAGCACTTCTAAAGGCTGAGTATGCATGCTGATTTTCACCTGAAGCATACTTGCAATGCAATATTACTTCAAGGAAAAGAAGAGAGAGAGGAGAGAGAGAGAGAGAGAGAGAGAGAGAGAGAGAGAGAGAGAGGAGAGAGAGAGAGAGAGAGAGAGAGAGAGAGAGAGAGAGAGAGAGAGAGAGAGAGAGAGAGAGAGAGAGAGAGAGAGAGAGAGAGAAGAGACCCCAAACAAATATTTTGAATAGATAAGGCAACAGAGCCAGCAATTTCCTTGTTTGTTTGGGCTGTTGAGAATCAGACCCAACGCTCTACCCCGGGGCTCCCTCCTGGGGCCCTGTTTTGCTGTTTTGTAAGTGTTTGTTTCATTGGCCTGGAATGTCTTATGAGGTGGAAGCACTTAACCAGAGGGTGCACGGGCCAGCTGCTTCTGCGCATGCTCTCTGCGATTGTTGGTAGAAGGTTGGACCGGGAATGAGATTCGTCCAGGATATGAAGTAGGCATGATTCATCTACCTGTTTTGAAAGGGTTGTCTGTCCCGGTTCCGGGAGAGAGGGCCTTGTTTGCTTGCTCCGCACGGGAGGAAGGCCAGCGCTGAGAGGATGGTATGACACAGTGATTACTGGTCTCTGATAAGGGGAAGTGTCAACCTCAGGGCATCCAGGCCTGGTGGGAATGGGATTTGGAAATACCAGGAAGGGAAGCCAGGCCTTGGAGTCACCTTATTTGATTGGATTCCCCAGCCTCAAGTTGCTTTCAACCCAGGAACATTCTAGGGGGAGAGGTTGGTTTTATGTGCTTGGATGAGTCGAGCTTGCCACACACACATTCTGGTTTTTTTTTTTTTTTGCTTTTTGGGTTACACGCGGTGATGCACAGGGGTTACTCCTGACTCTGCACTCAGGAATTACTCCTGGTGGTGCTCAGGGGACCATATGGGATGCTGGGAATCGAACCCGTGTCGGCCGCGTGCAAGGCAAACACCCTACCCGCTGCGCTATTGCTCCAGCCCCGCCACACATTCTTATGGGAAGTGCACCAACTCTTTCGTTGTCCTCAAGTTTTTAACGTCCAGGCAGGAAGAGATTCTATTCCAGGCTTCTCTCGGAACCTGGGGACTGAAGGTAAATTAAGCAGTCAGAGGAATGGGAATTCTAAAGGGAAAAATTCAGAACAGTAGGGAAAGAGGATGACCAGGATGAATTTACTGGCAACTGGAATGCTATGTTTGGTGATGTTTTTAGGGGAGTGGTGCTCAGGACTTCTTTATCTGCACTTAGGGAATATTCTCGGTAGAGCTCGGGGTTTCATAGGGGGTGCTGGGGATCAAACCTAGGTTGGTCTCATGCAAGGCAAGCACATAACCTGCTGAACTATTGCTCCACTCTTAAGGTTTGGATGTTTAATTATCCATCATGCTAACTGGCTTCGGGTCAGGATCATATTGCAACATCAAGGTTATCATCCTTTGTTTGAGAGTTGCATCTGGGAAGTCTCTGCTTATTGAGACAGAAGACTGGAGAAGAGGAAATTAATCCTTGGAATATTTACATGGGAAGAAAGTGTTGGCTACTGCCTGCCTGTCTGAAAAACAACAGTAATACAGTTAAGACTAACCCGTCACTTCACTCATCAAGATCATTTGTCATCCAGGAGTTCTTCTTACATAGAATCTCCCTTTTTATTGCAAAGAGCTCTGTCAGGACAGAAAGTGACTCAACAAGTGGCTCACCGGTGGCCGGAGGAAGGAGGTAACTTAGCTGCTTTGTGGGTGGGAGAAATTCTTTCCTAGATGTCTGAGGACATTCAATAACATACCAAAATGCCTTGGCTAAGAAATATGTTGTTTTGTTATTTTGTTATTACTTATCTGTTTTGGGGTTTGGGGGGCACATCTGCTGTGCTCAGAGCTTACTTCTGACTCTGCACTCAGGAATCATTCCTGGAGAGGGTTGGGAGACAAGTGAGTTGCCAGGGATCAACCCTGGACGGCCAGATGCAAGGCAAGCATCTTACCTGCTTTACTACCTCTCCAGCCCCTTTCTGGGAGTTTTTGTTTCTTTGGGGTTCTTTCTTTGTTTTTTTGTTTTGTTTTGTTTTGTTTTTGTTTTTGTTTTTGGCTTTTTGGGTCATACCCGGTGATGCTCAAGAGTTACTCCTGGCTCTTTTTTGTTTTTTCCACACACAGCAATGCTCAGGGTCACTCCTGGCTCTGGACTCAGGAATGACTCTTGGTGGTGCTCAGGGGTTCACGGGGGATGTTGGGGATTGAACCTGGGGCAGTTGCGTACAAGGCAAACACCTTCCTTGCCTCCAATTCCGTTTTACTTTTTGAAAACTATCTTAGGGGCTCAGGATGTAGCTCGGTGCTAGAGAACACTTGCTTGCATGTTACCCAGGCCCAAACTACCCCATTATCTCCTGCACTACCCAAAACTGTTATTTTAAGTGTAAAAAAAAAAAAAAAGCAAAAGCAACAGCAATGAGCTTTTGCAGCTGGAGAGAGAGCACAGCAGGCAAGATGATTGCCAAGCAGGCGGCTGATGGGGGTTGCGTCTCCGGTACCCCATATGGTCTTGCCAGTATGGTCAGGAGTGATCCCTGAGCACAGAGCCATGAGTAAGCAAAAACAAAACAAAAAGCAACCGCCCAGCCCCCGCCAAAGCAATGGGCTAATTATCTATGAAGACATATTATGTGTTACAGTACAAATGCACATACCCACCTACACGCATACACACAGTGCAAACTTGGCAGAGAAGTTAGGCAAAATCAACATAGAAAAGTACATGTGGGTCTATGAGTTTACTGATCAGATTTCACAAACAATAGGAGCACATTTATGGAGCGAGCGTATTTCCCATATTTTGGTAATAATTCTTTTTTTCCAGTAGGCCTTTTAAACATTTGCTGTAACTGCGGGATATTTATATTACCTAAATTGATTTGACCAGAGCTGATGCGTCTACGATTATAATCTCATTTGATAGAATTATGAGATTTGGAGGCTAAAAATAGCAACCAAATAGTCATCGTCCCTCCTGACTATAATGAGAGCGGTTTGCAATTCATATTAATTCCTTAAATATTTTATATACTGGCTCAACGATGGCTGTGGGATTCTCTTTTTAAGATAAGTAATTCATCCGGCAGCATTAGATTGCCTGCACAGGTATTCTCACAGAAAACCACTGCGAAATTAGAAGCTTCGGAAGAAATTATTTCCTTTTTTCATATCCTCGAGACAGTTTTCCTTTCAATTAAAAGAAGATGAGTGTGAGCCCTGTCCAGGGACCCATGAAGCTTTCTGCAGCTTTGTACCCCTCCACCGTAAACATTTACACGCTTGTAAAATGGAAATTGGTAAAAAATAATGCAACACACATTTTATAGCCCTAGAGGCCACTTGTAGCCATGCTTGGGGAACACGAGGGCCATACGTAGCAATGTCTAAGGAGGGGACAAGCAGTGGTGGGGTCTGGCCCAGAGCCTGACAGTCACAGAGTATGTTCTCCACCCCTTAAGTCACACCTCAAGTCCCCAAATATACCTTCTTTGTATCTCTTCCCCTGTATCACTTTGCCTCAGAATAAATTACTCCACTTTTTTTTTCTTTTTTTGCTTTTTTGGGTCAAACCCGGTGATACAGGGGTTACTCCTGGCTCTGCACTCAGGAATTACCCCTGGCGGTGCTCAGGGGACCCTATGGGATGCTGGGAATTGAACCTGGGTCGGCTGCGTGCAAGGCAAACGCCCTACCCCCTGTATTACCTCTCCAGCCAAATTACTCCACTTTTAAAACATAGATTTTAAAATTCGTGAAGTGTTCCATATTTTTAAGTAGCTGAAAGGTACAAGCTTACAATGTTGTGATTCCTGGCAGACATTTCACTAGACTTAGTTACTAAAATACAGAAATCCAAAACTATGCTGCTGCTAGTGCGGCCTCCTGACCTCATATCTCTTCATTCTCAGCAATGGAAAACAAATTACCAAATGCTTTCTTTTCAGCAGATCGACTTTAGGGGGGAGAAACTCCAAATCAATAATAGTGAATTTTTTTATTGAAATATTGAATGTAATCAAAGTAGAGTGAAAGTAAAGTGAAATTTACCAGTTACACATGCGGGGTGGGGGGCTGGGGAGGTGGGGGGGGAGGGGGGAGGCATATTATGATTCTTGGTGGTGGAATATGTGCACTGGTGAAGGGACGGGTGTTTGAGCATTGTATAACTGAGACTTAAACCTGAAAGCTTTGTAACTTTCCACATGGTGAATTAATAAAAGAAATTAAAAAACCATAGAAGATGAAGCCAAAAGTATAAAGAGAAGACACAATTAAAACAACCAAAAATCTTAAAACATAGATTTTTTGTTGCGTGTGTGTGGCTTGAAGTCATTTTTTTTTTTTTTTTGTCTTTTGGGGTCATACCTGGCGATGCACAGGGTTTACTCTGGGCCTCTGCACTCAGGAATTACTCCTGGCAGTGCTTGGGGGACTATATGGGATGCTGGGGATCAAACCCGGGTTGGCCGCATGTAAGGCAAACACCCTACCTGCTACACTATAGCTCCAGCTCCAAAACATGGATTTGTTTTCATTAGATTTTGTTTGTTCAGACCAGCAGTGCTCAGGACTTCCTCCTGGCCCTGTGCTCTGGAATCATTCCTGGCTGTGCTGAGAAAATTGTATGAGGTGCTGGGGATAGAACCTGGGTTAGCCACATGCAAGGTAAGTCCCTTCCTTGTCTGAGCTACAATTGCTCCAGCGCTTAGATTTTTAATTTTTCATTGAAAAAAATTGCATGATAGCATTATAAATGAAATGGAATGGGCTGAGGAAATGGCTTAAAGGGCTAAAGTGCATACATGGGGGCTGGAACAGTAGTACAGTGGGTAGGCCGTTTGCCTTGCACGCGGCCAACCCGGGTTCGATTCCCAGCATCCCATATAGTCCCCTGAGCACTGCCAGGAGTAATTCCTGAGTGCAGAGTCAGGAGTGACCCCTGTGCATCGCCGGGTATGACCCCCAAATTAAAAATAAATAAATAAATAAAGTGCATACATGACAGGCGATAGTTCCGGAAGTTTTATCCCAGACACTGCGTGGTCCCCAAACACTATGTCAATAGTAGTCCCTAGTAGTCCCTAAACACGGTCAATATCATGCCCCTCAAGCCCCCTAGACATACAAAAAACAGAAATATATAAAAATATAGAAAATCTCAGTGATTTTTTTCAAGTAGGCTTCACTGAAAATGGACATTTCGAGGCCCAAGAGACAGGACAGAGGTGCCCGCATGCAGCACACATCCAGCCCTGATTCAAACGCCAGCTCTGTATTGGATCCCCTGAGTGCCACCAGGAGTCACTCCTGAGCATAGAACCAGGAAGGAATAACCCTGAGTTTGTGCTTATGACCCATCCCTGCTTTCCCCGCCCCCCAAGAAGAAAATTTACATTTCTACATTATATCAAGGTCATCACCAAAAATTCTAGGCATCAGGCCAGGGGTATAGTGCAGCAGGTAGGGCATTTGCCTTGCACGCAGCCGACCTGGGTTCAATCCCCAGCATCCCATAGGGTCCCCCAAGCACTGCTAGGAGTAATACCTGAGTGCAGAGCCAGGAGTAACCCCTGAGCATCTCCAGGTATAATCCAAGAAGGAATCAATCAATCAGTCAATCTAGGGATTTTTCTCATTGATATGCCCCATTTGTCCTGTTTTCCCCTTGCTCCTTCCCCTTCACTGCTGGTAGCCTCCAAGGTGTCATGTATGTAACCCAACATCTGTGATGGTTTCTCTCTACCCCACATCCGAGTGGACTCTGCACATCTGACTTATTTCACTCAGCTCAGTACCATGGCACAGTAGCAAATGGCAAGATTTCATCTCTGTATTTCTGAATGACACTCCTGGTGTATGCCTCCTGCATCTTCTATTTATTTGGCTGTTTCATCAAAACATGGACTTGCTTCATGAAAACATGACCTTGAAATCTTTGTTGAACACTGTGGAATGACAGAAAGCCTTAATCAGCAAGAGCCCCAACAGAATGAAATTTGATTTTTTAATTTTAATTTTTTGCAAGGTAGGTGCTTTTATTTTTAAAAATATTTAATTAGTTTATTTTAGTTGAATCACAGTGAGTCTCTTGCCCGCACGCCTGGCTGTCTTCCCCAGGGCCCCTCAGAGGGGATGGGCTCCAGCTTCCTTCCCCACCCTGAGCAGAGCTCCTGGCAGCTGAAGACCACCGGAACCTAGCTACAGCCATGCTCGAGGCCCTTCTCCACACATTCAGATGGGCCTCACGCATGAAGGTATGGGCAGAGGAACCCACGTGTGTGTAATCCCATCAACGGCCAACATCCAGAGACTTAAAAGCGAGCTCCCAGAAGCGTACGGCCGCTTTGTGGCCACGCGATATCTTGTAGCCTACTTCTCCCTCTGGGAGACACTGGCAAGCTTCTGAGAGTTTCCTGCCCACATGGAACAGCCTTGCAAGCTTCCCATGGTGTATTCATATGCAAAATCCAGTAACAAGCTGGATCCCATTCCCCTGACCCTGAAAGAGCCTCCAGTGCGACATCATTGGGAGGGTGGAGTTGAGAGAGACTTCTAAGATCTCAGGGAAAGGACAAATGGAGAGGTTACTGAGCCCACTCGAGAAATTGATGATTAATGGGATTTCGTGATTGTGATCGTGAATCACAGTGATATACACAATTACAAAGTTGTTTATGATTGGGTTTCAATCAGACGATGTTTTCAGAATGATTTTTTTTGTTTGTTTGCTTGTTTCTGGGTCACACCCAGTGATGCACAGGGATTATTCCTGGCTCATGCACTCAGGAATCACTCCTGATGGTGCTCAGGGAACCATATGGGATGCTGGGAATTGAACCGGGATCAGCTGCATGCAAGGCAAACGCCCTACCCGCTGTTCTATCGCTCCATCAGAATGAAATTTTAAAACTCTCCTTTGGCCTTTTCTAATATACACTCCAGCCTCTGACAATATAGACAGTTCTTCGTCTTCTGGTCTTCTGTCTCTTCATTCTCTCTCTCTCTCTCTCTCTCCTCTCTCTCTCTCTCTCTCTCTCTCTCTCTGTTGTGGCCAATCCCTGGATTCAGAAGGCCTCCCATGTTTCATGCCACGAAATGCAGGGATCCAACTTGTGGCTCCTACATGCAAAGTCTGTGTGCCAGCCTTTAAAGCTATCTCTCTGACCCCTCAATCTAATTTTGTCAGACTCAAGTAGCTTTAAGTTCAAACAAAGAACTGAAGTGTGGGGGGCAGAGTTTGAATCATATTCAATAGTGCTCATGGGGTTCCTCCTAACTCGGTGCTCAGGAGTGACCCCTAGCGGTACTCGGAGGATCATTTGTGTTGCCAGGGATGGAACCTGCTCGACTGCGTGCTAGGCAAGGGGCCTTCATCGTGGTACCATCTCTGATGACCTACCAAATTTCTCCGCATAATCATAATTTTCTAGCACATAATCAAATTCCCTGGCACATAATCCTCACACCCCATTCTTAAGTAATGTGAGCACAATTTAAAAAATCTGTACCTAATGGTCACAACCCCCCCCACCACCTTTTTTTTTTTTTAATAATAATTCAACATAAAATCTGTGATGATTATGTGGTATGTTCATTGCCTTGGCTCTGGTTGGCCCAAACATTCCCCTTTCCCACAAGCAGCTGGGCCAGACAGTTTCTTAACTTTTCATCGTTCTTTCCCCAGCCTCCTCTATCCTTCTGTATTGCTTATTTGTTTGGGGCCACACCCAGCTGTGCTCAAGGCTGACTCCTCACTCTGTGCTCAGGATCACTCCTGGAGGAGGCTCTGAGGATTGAGCCCAGGTGGGAACTCCAGCTGAAGCCACAGGCCTTCCCATCTCCCTCCCTGCTGTCCATCCTGCCTGCCACCCTTCTGCTATTAACTGTGAGAGATCCCAAGATCAAATTCAGTGCCGGATGATATACTTTTTTGTTTTAAAATCTAAAAAAAAATAAAAACGTTTTCAGTGTAAGATTCCCAGTACAGTGTTGGAAAGAAACAGAGGTCAGAATCTGGCCATCAAGAAAAAAAAGCGTCTGATATTTCCCTGGAAGCAAGCCGCTAGCTGAATCTTTGGTTTTATTTTATTTTTTAAATTTTTATTTAAGAGCCATGCTTTGCAAAGTTACTGATCGTTGCAGTTTAGGCACGCAATGATTCAACACCAGCCTCTCCACCGGCGTCAACGTCCCTCCACCAGTGTCCCCAGATTCCCTCGCCATCCTCACTCCACCCCCACTTGTCAACTTTATAGGCACATTACACAGTTTCAGTGGTTACTGCTGAGATCTCATGGTTTCCGTTCTGTTGAAGCTGTGTTTTGGGTTAAGAGTAAAGCTGGCGTCTTCAACAAATGGTGCTGGGAAAATTGGCTAACTACCTGTGAGAAACTAAAGCTGGATCCATGTCTTACCCCTCACACAAAAGTCGATTCCAAGGGGATCAAGACCTTGAGGACCAGAAACTATGAAGTGTGTGAAGGAGAATATAGACAGAACACCTCAAGATCTGGACCTCAAAGCTGCCTCCGATGATCTGACACCACTGTCACTGTCACTGTCATCCCGTTGCTCATCGATTTGCTTGAGCGGGCACCAGTAACGTCTCCATTCTGAGACTTGTTACTGTTTTTGGCATATCAAATACGCCACAGATAGCTTGCCAGGCTCTGCCATGTGGGTGCGATAATCTCAGTAGCTTGCCAGGCTCTCCGAGAGGGCCGGAGGAATCGAACACGGGTCGGCTGCGTGAAAGGCGAACACCCTACCCGCTGTGCTATTGCTCCAGCCCGACACCACTGTCAAAGGCAATAAAATAAAAAGTAAACAAATAGGATGACATAAAGTTCAAGAGCGTCTGCATGGCAAATCAGACATGGGCTCAAACTAAAAGACAGTTAACTGAATGGGAAAGAGTATTTGCATTCAACACATCAGGTAAAGGTTTGATTGATATCCAGGATATATAAAGAACTCACAAAGACCAACAAAAAGAAATTCAAAAACCCTATCAACAAATTGGGAGAAGAAACAAATAGACACTTCTCAGTGGAAGACTGGTGGATGGCCACTAGACACATGAAAGTATCACTTACCATCAGAGAGATCCAAATCAAGACGACAACGAATCTTGCTTGTTGTTTGTTTGTTTGTTTGTTTGTTTGTTTTAAAGAAAGCCCTTGCTTCCGGTGCCTGGGGGCTTCTCCTTGTTTGCTGGTCCCCCTGGCCTGGGGTGGGGCAGGGCCTTGGGTTGAAATTTATCCTTTGTCATGTTAAAGAAGATCTGATGCATTTCTCCTTAGCTAAATTGTCTTGTCCCTAATGGAGCCAGAATCTTAATCATTGTTTTTCTGAAACTCTTGAGATCTGATCATTATTCCTCTTTTACTTGTTATCTGTTAAATAGATTGAATAGATTTTTCAAATGCTAAATGACTCATACACCTACCTTGTGATGTGTAACTTGCTTTTTTTTTTCTTAAAGTCCTCTGGGGGGCCAGAGTGATGGGACAGCAGGTAGGGTGCTTGTTTTGTAGGAGGCCGACCAGAGTCCAGTCACCCCCCTGTGGTAGACCCCAAACAAGCAAACCCCAAACCAAAAAGCAACACCATTTTCCCAGTCTTTCCCCCTTTGTTTATCGTGGATGTTGTGCAGATGACACAGAGGTTTTATTTATTTATTTATTTTTGCTTTTTGGGTCACACCTGGCGATGGGAAGGGGTTACTCCTGGCTCTGCACTCAGGAATTTCCTCTGGCCGTGCTCAGGGGACCACAGGGGATGCTGGGAATTGAACCCGGGTTGGCCGCGTACTAGGCAAACGCCCTACCCGCTGTACTATTGCTCCAGCCCCTAACACACACAGGTTTGACTCCGTGGGACTCACGCACTCAGCCACACCTTTGCAGGGGGTGAACTCACACATGCCTGCCAGGGATAGCACTCTTATTACCTAGGACACATGTGTTCTAGCCGTGGCGCTCACACCTACTCACCAAGATCATGCTTCTTGAGGGCGGTGTTCTGACTGCTTTTCAGGAGAGGGGAGGGGCTTCACCCCATTTTGTGGCACTCGAACACTGTGGTGCAGGGAGCACAGACAGCAGAACTGCCACTTTGTGTTCGGCATATGTGGGACACCAGGGATTTGAACTCAGGACCAAACGCTTACAGGGCAGGTCCTCTCAGCCTCTGCCTTACCCCTCCAGGCATTTCTTTGAAAACCTTTTTAATAGGGGAAAAAAAGAGCGGGGAGGGTTGAGCCACACCTCAAGGTATTCAGGGCTTACTCCTAGCTCTGCGCTCAAAGGTCACTCCTGGCGCTGCCTGGGGGAGCATGTGTATTTCTGGGATTGAACCAGGCCCAGCTGCATGCAAGGCGGGCACCCGAGCCCTACCTTCTCCCTGGTCCCCTTCAATGTATCTCTCTCCCTCCCTTTCCTTTCCCTTCCTTGTTCTATCTGCAAAAAGCAGGTGTCTCTCTCTCTCACACACACACACACACACAGACATACACAGACACACACAGACACACACACACACCTGGCTATGGTGTTCGTACATCTGGACGGTGCTCACGGAGACGTGCTCACACATCGGGTCATGGTGCTCGCACTCAGCTGTGGCTTTAGCGGGGGGTGGGGGGGTCTCCATCCTTCAGTTGTGGGGCTGGTACATGTGCTTTCCCTGACCATAGGTGTCCACTCCCCTTTTCCCAGTGGCGCTCACTGGGATCTGGTCCCCTCTTCCTGCTGGCCATGTGGCTGGAACTCCCTGTCACACAGACCGCAGGATCACGTTCACAGCATGTGGGGGTTGCGGGGATCAAACTCGCAGCCTCGAGCTGGCAAGGCAGACACTCCCACACTAGGGCCGGCATTTCCCAGCTGGGGGTCAGATGGTCCAGCTGAGATGCCCAGGGGGAGCCACGGTGAAAGTCACGTGAATGGAGGCCCAGGGTCTGAGACTAGGGGGGCATCTGGTAAGACAAGGTGGGCACAGGAGGAAAACAGGTTGGACGGGACCTTGGGGGGAAAGGTCGAGACTCGGAGCTCTGAGATACTCAGCCTGTCTGGGGCCGCCTGTTCCCTTGCGACCCACGTTGACATTTGTGGTTTCAGTGACTTTCAGTTTTGTTATTTTCAGACTCATCGGCATAACGTTATTCCTGTTTTTCCTTGAGTAAACACAAGCCACATACAGATAAATATAGGCAGCCCATCTTTGCTCGTTCCTTATCAGGGTAGTTCTAGATCTTTCTGTGTTATCTCTATAGTCTTCCTTCCTTCCTTCCTTCCTTCCTTCCTTCCTTCCTTCCTTCCTTCCTTCCTTCCTTCCTTCCTTCCTTCCTTCCTTCCTTCCTTCCTTCCTTCCTTCCTTCCTTCCTTCCTTTCTTTCTTTCTTTCTTTCTTTCTTTCTTTCTCTCTTTCTTCCTTTCTTTCTTTCCCCACTGCATCCTTATCTTTTTTTCTCTGTAGAGGGGGACAGCTATTCAGGCACACTTGGTGGTCAACAGTTTCCTTTACCTTTCCCTATTTAATGTGTGTGTGTGTGTGTGTGTGTGTGTGTGTGTGTGTGTGAGTGCACGTGCATGCACTTTCCTAAAAAAAAATCAAATGACTAAAGTGTGATTTCTTTCTAGAGATTTTTTTACTTCTTCCCATTGCCCAGGTTGTCTTGACATTCATCTCACACTGATTACCATAGCTTTAGAATAAAATTAACCTCGTGTAACACCTACCCTTAGATTTAACATTCTTATTTGACCCAAGTCTAGGGTAATCAATGCTTATGTTCACCTCCCAGAGGGCACCAGTTCAGTCTTTACTTTCAAAACTTGATGTTGACTGGTTTTCCTTTGATTTCAATTTACCAAATAATTTATTCCTCCTGTTACTTTTAATTTTCTTTCTTTCTTTTTTTTTTTCTTTTTGGGTCACACCCGGCGATGCACAGGGGTTACTCCTGGTTCTACACTCAGGAATTACTCCTGGCAGTGCTCAGGGGACCATATGGGATGCTGGGATTCGAACCCGGGTCGGCCGAGTGCAAGGCAAACACCCTACCCGCTGTGCTATCGCTCCAGCCCCTACTTTTAATTTTCTTACTAACATGATGCACATGTCTCAAGGCCTCGCCATTGTTTGCTTACTCTCTCTAATGGGAATCTTGCTGCCTGCTTGCGTTCAGGAGAATTCCTTCCTTCCCTTATTTCTTACTATCTTCCTTCCCTTCTTCCTTCTTTTCCCCGTCCTTCCCTTTCTTCTTTTTATTGTGGTGGTGGTGTTGCTGGGAATTTTACCCCCAGATGCCGGGGATTAAAACTAGGAGCTCACAGACGTGTTGGACCACATCAGAGAACCGAATCTCTGGTCATTGCTTTATTTATTTATGCTTTGTTTTTGGTCACACCCGGCGATGCCCATGGGTTACTTCTGGCTCTGTACTCAAAGAATGACTCCTGGTGGTGCTGGGAGTACCCTATGGGATGCTGGTGATCGAATTCAGGTTGGCTGCATGCAAGGCAAACGCCTTCCCCGCTGTACTATTGCTCTGACCCCTGGCCATTGCATTGCATTTTCTTCTCAACAGAAGTTGGAGAGTGGCAAGCTCATCTTCTTAGGATTCAGATGCGTTTTTTTTTTTCTTTTTGGGTCACATCCAGCAGTGCACAGGGGTTACTCCTGGCTCTGCACTCAGGAATTACTCCTGGCGGTGCTGGGGGACCATATGGGATGTTGGGAATTGAACTTGGGTCAGCCGCGTGCAAGGCAAACGCCTAACCACTGTGCTATTGCTACAGTCCCCAGATTCAGATGTTTTTTAGGTTGCCTCATTGTTGAGAGCCAAAGCAAACCATGACGTCTATGCTGTTTTCCCTGGGAACTTCAGTGATGTGAATATAGGATTTCTTTCACCTGTATTGCTGATAATGAAAAGTTTGTTGCTTTTTTTAAATTTTTTGTCATTCCTTATTATGTGTATGTTTTAAATTCTGTTGGGCTCTCTGGTTGCTTTAATGCTACATCCTTGGTTTTTGCCATTTTACCTCATCTTATCTGAACTTGTGTTTTGTACCTTGAATACCCAATTCTTTCATTTTTTAAAAAATGGAAAAATCTGGGGCTGGAGCAATAGCACAGAGGGTAGGGCGTTTGCCTTGCACGCGGCCGACCCAGGTTCAAATCCCAGCATCCCATATGGTCCCCTGAGCACTGCCAGGAGTAATTCCTGAGTGCAGAGCCAGGAGTAACCCCTGTGCATCACCAGGTGTGACCCAAAAAGCAAAAAAAAAAAAAGGAAAAATCTGAATACTCAGGTTTTCCATTAAAAAAAATTTCTCAGGGGCCAAAGACATAATAGGTACAATGCTTGCCTTGCATGCAGTCCTCTCTGGTTGAGTTCACGGCACCCCACATGGCTTCCTGAGCACCTGAGCACCTGCAGAGGAGTCCACTGAGTGGGAAACCCGGAGTAAGCCCTGAGCACAGTCAGGTGTGGCTCAAAGCAAAATGGAACAAGATTTGCAGGAACTTATAATTATGCCTTACAGATTAATATGTGGATAAATTACCTCCCCCATTTTCTCCTTCAACTTTCTTCCAGAAATTATTTTCTGGGTTGGTTGTCTTAACTGTTTCAGCCTCTAGATCTGTTCATTTCTGTCTCACCTATTTATTACCTCTGTGTTCCTGTTTCATTCTAGCATGTTCTGTGGTCCTTCTGGCTAATAAAGTCCCTCTTTAACTGTGTCCCATCTGCTCCCTAACTTACTACTGCCCGTGACCCACCGGTGTCCCTGGGACCTTGCAGCGTTTTCCAGTTGACTTTCAACTGCCGTGTCTCACTGTCTTTTCTGGAAGAGCAGGGCAGGCTGGAAGGCTTGGGAAATTAACACCCCTTGGGCGACCCCAATTGAACATGCCCTCAAGGGTTGCCGTAGAAAACGCCCAACTCCCTTGGGCCTCAGACAGAAGAACTCTCAGACTGTTTGGTGCCCCCTCTCACTGCTTTTCCATGTCACTGAGTCCTAGTAGCCATTAAGACCTATGAAAAGTGGCCTTATTCCTTTAGTTGGGGGAGATGGAGGAGGAGGACCAGGACTTTGAGCTACACCCAGCTGTGCTCTGTGTGTGATCACTCCTGGCAGTGCCCTGGAAACCGTATGGCGTGTCAGGGACCGAACCTGCATTGGCCACGTGCAAGGCGAGCACCTTACCCCGCTGTACCATCTCTCCGGCCCTTCCCTGCATGGCACAAGTACTCTGGCTTCAGACCTTCTATTGACCGTCTTCTCCTCCTCATACTACGCGTCTGCTTTCCTCTCGTCCCATGCGTATTTGAATTGAACGAATAACTCTTGCGTCCTTGTCTGAAAGCCTGCTTCTGGGAGAATGAAAACTAAGGTAGCCACCCTCACCTTCCCACTTTCGAAAGTTCTCTGTGGCTACTTTGCCCATGGACCGACCTATTTCCCCGACTCCTCTTGCTCTTCATAGTTTCAATGCTTTTTATCATTTTACTTGGATGTATGAAACATACGGCTGCTGTGTCCGCAAGCTCAGAAAAGAAGTGTTTTATCTGTGGGCGTGAGCAAGGAGCGTCCCTGAAGTGTGTGGGGCATCAGGTGTGCCAGAGTCCTGCGATTTTCACTGACTGGGGTCTGTTTTTCGTTAATTTCTCAATTTAGAATTTCCTGCCTCCTATTGGGGTGAGGGACTGAAGGTTTGTGTCCCCTACAACCATCACTGCCAAATTCGGATGTTGAAATCTGAACCACCGGTATATTTAGGGGACTACTCCTGGCACTGTGCTCAGGGATCACTCCCGGCAGTGCTCAGGAGACATCTGTGGTGCCAGATATTGAAGAAGGAAACACCTTAGCTCCTGTACTGTCTCTCTGTTTCATATGTGAAGATTTATTTTTTTTTGTCTCATATGAAACCATAGCTATACTGATGACCTGTGAGTTTAGTTGTACGACTGAGCAAAATTTAATCAGTCTCTTTTTAGACCCTAAATTTTTCCCCACAAATTGCTCAGTATTATATTTGCCACTTCTGGGTAAGTCCAGATGTTTCCTGTGACAAAACAGAGTGTACCTCACCCAGCCTTCTGTTCATTCAATCAATGTGTCTTTGAACTCAATTTCCTACAACAGGTGCTTCAGGGGGCTGGAGAAAAACCCCAAGCTTAAGGCGCTTGCCTTGTACATGGTTGTCTCTGGTTCATCACGCCTCACTACATATGGTTCCCGGAGCACTGGCAACGGTCATTTCTGGGCACAGAGCCAGGAACTGCCCCTGAGCACTGCTGGGTGTGCCCCATCAATAAATATATAAATGTATGTGTCAAAAACTTAAACCTTTCTGATTCTTAACATACTTATGCTCCCTATTCTTATTTTTTGTTTTGGGGGTCACATCCTCTGGTGCCTAAGAGCTACTTCCAATCTGATGGTGGGGGCTCACGCACTGTCATCTCTGAGAGATCATGTGGTACCAGGAATCACACTGAGGACCGTTGGATGCAAAGCACGTGCTCCTCAAAGTCTGTGACCCTTAGCTCCTTATTCCATGATACATATCACAGTCATTATCATCACCAGCTCCTCTTTGCATTTCATGTTTCTATATCATGACAAGAACTGGAGAGATAGCACAGCGGGTAGGGCATTTGCTTTGCACCTGGCCATCCTGGGTTTGATTCCTTCGTCCCTCTCAGAGAGCCCAGCAAGCTATAGAGAGTATCCCGCCCTCACGGCAGAGCCTGGTGAGCTCCCCGTGGCGTATTCGATATGCCAAAAACAGTAACAACAAGTCTTACAATGGAGACGTTACTGGTGCCCACACGCGCAAATCAATAAACAACAGGACGACAGTGCTACAGTGCTCGGGTCATAGGAAGTCCTGTTCATTTTCTTCCATTATAAAGCCCCAGGGTATAATAGAAGCCATGTTGCCCTAGGGTCTGTGAGTTGCTTATCAGCCACATCGAAGTAAATCTCGACAAGTCTGGGCCTGGAGCTCAGAACAGTATTTGTGACTCAGTGGGGCCAACTCATAGAATGAACCGTGTGACACTTGACCCCAGAGTCTCGGCACTGTGGGTGCGGAGAGACCTATGGGATCACTCATGGGTTTTTTTTAACCCACTGAGGCTTTCTCAATCTTCCCTTCATCTTTGATCACAGAGATGAGTCTGTCACATCTCAGTGTGCAACTAGCTACATCTCAGGAAATGAAGCCCCTTCCCCCCCAAATACATGCCATTGGTTTCGGCATCGTCATGGGGGTAGGGATTGAGATATGGAAATTGACGTATAGACATATAGAGATTGAGGTATGGGAAGGAAGATAGATGGGCATTCAAGTGAGCCCTCAGTGAGCTTGAACAAATTCTAAGAAGTGGGCCTCGGGGCTGGCCGGAACGATAGTACAGCAGGTAGGACCTTTGCCTTGCACGCTGCTGACCCGGGATGCCATCCCTGACATTCCATGTGGTCCCCCGAGCACCACCAGGAGTAATTCCTGAGAGCAGAACCAGGAGTAACTCCTGAGTGTCACCAGGTGTAGTAACCCCCAAAACTGAAGCAAACAAAAAGCAGTGGGCCTGGCCAATAACGTTTCCTATTAAGCGTAAGGTAAGAATGTTTTGTTATGGAATCATGAACATCAAGTGAGCACAATTATTGGGCGTGTCGCATGCTTATTCTTTTTTTAAATATTATTTTATAAAGTTGTTCTCAATAATTCATTGCATTTAATATTCAAACACCAATCTCACCCCCATTGCGCCTTTCCACCACTGTATTTTGAATGTTTCCACCCCAAATCCCAAACCGTGCCCTCCCAACTCAGAACCGAAACAATTAATTTTGTATTGCTTGTTATGAATAACCTACTAACAGTGGTTCAATAGCGGTTCCTTAGAGGAAAGTGTGTGACGATTGGTATATTCCATCCTGGTATAAGAGATGACTAACATGTTTGTTAAACCCAGTCAAATGTTATGTGGTGGGGCATGCATATAATTCGCCCTTTTATTTTCTCGTTTTCCCCAGCCTGTCATTCCTAGATTTCTATTGTCTTTCTGGGAGGGAGCCCCAGTGGCTGGGGGGAGGGGTCACTCCTAATGGACCCTCCGAATGGTTTACTTTGGGCGGACCATATATGGTGCCAGGCATAAAACTGGGGTCAGCCCCAGATGAGGCAAGCACTTAGTCACTCGGGCCCCAGTGGTTGATGTCTTATCCGTGAAGGTCCACATGAAGGCCAGACGTGGTCACTAGCCCAGGGGATTGCTCACAGTTCAGATCCCAGCTATCTGCCTGGGCTCAGCACCACCCCACCAACTCTGCTGTCCCTGGTCCCTGCGTGCTGCACGGCTGTCCAGCTGCTGCTCAGCCTGGCGTGTCTGTGAGTCCCACAGAGCGGGCATGCCCCAGCAGCCCCGCTACTAAGTTATGTGAGTGCAGTGACCAGGAAGTGAGATTCCGGGGAGCATGAGTGTGAGTACTGCAGTGCCCCCCGATTTACAGGCATCCATTGCTTGTTTTCTGTGAGCCTCAGTGAGCTGTGCAAGCCCCCTGCTAAAGGAGAGCAAGGCTGGGGGCGGGATGGAGCAAGAGCACAGCGGGGAGGGTGTTGGCCTTGCATGTGGTTGACCAGGTTCAATCCCCAGCATCCCACAGGGTCCCCTGAGCACCGCCAGGAGGAATTCCTGAGTGCAGAGCCAAGAGGAACCCCTGAGTACTGCTGGGCATGCCCCCAAAAGTAAAAAAAAAATAGATAAATATGGAACTGTGAAGCATTTTTATTATTGTTTATTTTATTTTTGTTCATTTATTTATTTAGCTGGATCCTGCCTGGGGATGTATGTTCACATCTCCAGTGTCAGAAGTTTTGTGTGTAAGGTGTTATTATGTAGATATGCTAGAGATAGGTTTCCCCGACTCAGAGCCAATCTCTGGTAATCCTATGGCACTCCAGATTTCTCCAAGTGGCTTCCATTATCTCAGCTGATGTGCAAACACATCCCCTTTGTCTTACAAACGGAGGCTGGGAGGTGAGAGCCCCTCCCTAGCATTTTTGTGGAAGTGGGAAAAGAACCTTCATCTCCTGGGGACTGAGGAGCTTTTCTTTAGATCCCTGACGTTTGGATTTTGATTTTATGCTCATGACACCGGAATGTTTGTGTAGAGTGAAAGGAGCCGCTGGTCACAGGAGTGTTGGATTTTTCTGCAGGTGGCACCGGTAGTCAGGGTGGCCAACAGGAAGAAAGATCATTGAAGTCCTTACCTTACCTCCACACACTGGCTGAATAGAGTCACACCTGATGATAAGAATGGTCGCATACAAATATGGCGATGTTGGTGGAGGAAGGCTGGCCCTGTGGTGTTGGGCGTGGTGTTGGGTATGGGTTGGAACACTGTAGGCCTGAAACTTAGTATGCTTAACAAACACTGTAAATCAGAGTGTCTAGGTAAAAGTTGGGGTGTGCAGGTTGGATTTACTCTTGGCTCTGAGCTCAGGGACCACTCCTGGGGTGGGCTGAGGGGAGGATATGGAGTGCAAGACATTGAACCCGGGTCAGGGGGCCATATGAAGTACTGGAGACTGTGGTCACTTCAGCAGCACATAAACTAAAATTGGAATGCCGGGGGATTGAACATGGGTCAGCTATATGCAAGGCAAGCACCCTCTCCATTGTGCTATGTCTTCAGCCCTACATTTTATATTTTTTAATCCATTTGCTTTATTATTTATTTATTTAGTTTCTTTTCGGGTCATACCTGGCGATGCTCAGGGGTTCATCCTAGCTCTGCACTTAAGAGTTACTCCTGGCCGTGCCCAGGGGACCATATGGGATGTTGGGGATTGAACCCGGGTCAGATGCATGCAAAGCAAATGCCCTACCCACTGTACTATAGCTCTGCCCCCCTAAATACTTTTTTAAAAAAAAATCAAAAGCAAAAACTAAATATTGACTATACCAGATCATCTGTGTTTTTATAGCTAACACAGGCAAGAGGATATTCTGTAAAAGTAGCTACTGTCTTTCTTTCTTTTTTTCTTCTTTTCCCCGACTGGAGATTGAAGCTTGGTTCATGCATGCAAGGCATGTGCTTTGCTACAGAGCTGTGTTCCCTGTGGGTAACTCAGTCTTAAAGCACCTTTACCTAGCTCCGCTTACCACCTTTTCAGAATATTCAATTTCCATCTTTATCAGAAGAGACAGAAAATTATGTCCCGATTCATATGTTCCATTTTACATCAATGCAAGAGATAAAACTGAATTCTCGAAGTACCTTTTGTCGAGGAAAAACTAAATTAATAAAGCAAGGGATAAGATTACACCCTCAAACACATTTACCTTCTCACCTTGAACGAGTGATAGAGAAAAATAGCAGAGCTGGCTGGCGCTTCCTGAGAACAAAGCAAGGAACGAGTCTGCTTAATGACAAGATTCCGAGATAAGATTAAAGCCAACTCTGAATGAAGCACATCTCCTGCGTCTCCCGAGCCTCCAACTGGGAGACCCCTCCCGAAGACTCACATAGAGAGGACTCGGTATGATATAGTGGGACATGTCCTTGGCAACATAGCTACCAAAGACCCCTGAGTAGCTTCTCACCATCTCTCCGCCTTTGCAATCTTTCCGTAGTGCCTGATCTAGCCAGGTGTGTTCTGGAAGGGGTCACCCCGAATCTGTGGAATCAAGTCTCAATTAAACAAGTTGTACAAGTCACAAAGATGCAATAGAGTCCGAGTTCAAATATAATTTCAGAGTTGAGCTAAAGTGCTCCGAATGTTTGCTGGGAACACTGGCGCATCTCCAGCGCATGCCTTAGGCTGACTCCTGGTGTGTACCCATCAGAAATGGGGAAGAAGTGAGTGGAGGAAGAAGCAAGAAATTTATCAATGCAGCCTCACAGGGGTCAGAGGGGCTGGAGCACATGATGTGTAGGTAGGAGCCCCGGGTTCCATCACCAATACTGTGTGTGCAAGCAAGCACTGCTGGAAGCAATCCCTGCACACAGAGTAACTCGTGAGAACATGGCCCCCAAACAAACAACACAATTAAACACCCCATAATGGGGGTGGGGGAACCTGCTTGTGACCTTAGCAGCCAGTATGCTTGGGGACCGGTGAGGTGCATAAAGAGCTGGGAAAATGAGAAAGTGATCAGATCCCCAAGGGTTGGGAGAGTTTTGTTTTGTTTTTTTTTGGGGGGGAGGGGTCACTACCAGTGATGCTCAGGGGTTACTCCTGGCTCTGCACTCAGAAATTACTCCTGGCGGTGCTCGGGGGACCATATGAGATGCTGGGAATCGAACCCTGGTCAGCCGCGTGCAAGGCAAATGCCCTACCCGCTGTGCTATCGCTCCAGCCCTGAGGTTTTTTTCTTTTCTTTTTTCTTTTCTTTTCTCTTTTCTTTTCTTTTCTTTTCTTTTCTTTTCTTTTCTTTTCTTTTCTTTTCTTTTCTTTTCTTTTCTTTTCTTTTCTTTTCTTCCTCTTTGCGCGCTCACCAAGACTAATTCTTTTATCAGTAGCTTAATTGAAGATACAGGATCTGTGATGGGCAGACCCTTCCCCTTCGTTAGAAGGGACACCCTCCCTTGGCCCCTGAATCCTGACAGATCGGAGGAATGAGATACGTCTAGCAAGACCAGAGTCAGCAGAAATGAAGTTGGTTTCCCCAGACTTTCCGCCTCCTCCTTCCAATTAGGCTGACTTTGCACGCTCGTCGTGTGCAAAGCATCGTGCTGAGCCCTGGCAACGTGCTGATGTGTAAGAGGCGCTGATTGGCGGGGAAGACAGAGAGAGAAACCACCAGTCATGGTGTCCGGGGTGTGGCTCAGTGGACGAGCACCTACCTTAAGTGTATGAGGTTACGGGTTCGATTTCTTTCAGCACAAACACGAAAATCTGCCTTAAAGTGTGTGTGAGACCAGAGAGGCCAGTTAGGTGCCGCGGTTATTTGAAACATGGGGAATATTCATTTCCTTGCACGTTGGAAAGCCAAGAAAGCCCAATGAGGAGAGCAACCCAAAGTTAAAAGCCTTGATTATTTTTTTCTTTGTAAGTACTTTAGTTGTTCATTTATTTTTGGGTTTTGAGCCCCACCATTAAATGCTAAGTCCTGGCTCTGCAGTCAGAAATTACTCCTGACAGTGCTCAGGGGACCACATGGGATGCTGGGGATTGAACGAGGGTCGTCTGCCAGCAAGGCAAGCGCCCTCCCCACTGTACTATCTCTCCAGCCCCAAAGCTTTGATCTTGGGATCCAGGTCTCACTGCCTCTGCGGCTCAGGGTTGGATCCCTAGCACCTCAAAAAGACAAAGAATGAATTGCATGAGCGGGAGCGCAAACACAGGTCAGAGGACCAGTGCGCATGTTTTGCATGTGGGAAGTTCTACCCGTGGCATCACACAATTCTCCAGGGACTCCAGGCTGCGACCCCCCGCCCCAGCAACCCTGATGTGCCCCCGCAAACAGCAACAGCAGAAAGGACGGATGGATGCTAGTCCTAAGGGAGGCAGAGAGGAAGAGGGCAAGGAGAGAAGAACTCAGGCGGGTGAGGTCTTTCCTGGGCTTTCCAGGGGGACGGGAGAAGGTTCTGAATGCAAGAGGGCGCGGGGCAGGACATCGCCGGAAGGAGAGAGATAACCAGGCTCTAGACAAGAGTGAGTTTGGGCTCTGGCCGTGGGGGCTGCCATCCTGTTTGTCTGCTTCTTTTATTTCCACGACCCGGGTTGGCGGTGCTCATCCTACTCCCTCATTTCCGGTGCTCCCGCTCCTCCAGGCTGTAGTACTCTCGTGCCCTGCAGGGGTCGCTGTGGTGCTCACACGCAGGCTCCCCAGGTGTCCTTCGAGGCTCCTGCTTCCTGGCCACGCAGGTGGCGCCGGTTTTGTTTTGTTTGTGTTTTGGGGGTCATACCTGGCAATGCAGAGTTGTAGGGACCACAAAGAGCACATGTGGCAGCACTGGGGATCGAACTCACGGCCTCCTGATTGCAAGGAGACACGCCAAGCCCTGACCTCATGTTCTTTGTTGCTGTTGTTGTTGTTGTTTTGTTTGTTTGCTTTGCCTTTGGTGAAGCTTCGGGATCACTCCCAGCAGTGCTCAGAAAACCATGTTGGGAGCTGGAGCCATAGGACAGTGGGAGGGCATTTGCTTCGCACCTGGGTTCCATCCCCAGCATCCCATATGGTCCCCCGAGCACCTCCAGGAGTAATTCCTGAGTGCAGAGGCAGGAGTAACCCCTGAACATTGCTGGGTGTGACCCAGAAAGCAAACAAACAAACAAACAAACAAAATAGAAAACCATGGAGCACCGGGAATTGAATCCAGGCTTTCACCAGGATTCAATTTACTCCTCCTCCTCCCCCTCCTCCTCCCTCTCCTCCTCTCCCTCCCCCTCCTCCTCCCCCTCCTCCTCCCCCTCCTCCTCCCCCTCCTCCTCCCCCTCCTCCTCCTCCTCCTCCTCCTCTTCCTCCTCCTCCTTCTTCTTCTTCTTCTTCTTCTTCTTCTTCTTCTTCTTCTTCTTCTTCTTCTTCTTCTTCTTCTTCTTCTTCTTCTTCTTCTTCTTCTTCTTCTTCTCCTCCTCCTCCTCTTCCTCTTCCTCCTCCTTCTCCTCCTCCTCCTCCTTCTTTTCTTCTTCCTCCTCCTCCTCCTCCTTCTTCTTTTTTGGAACCATAGCCAGTGACACTCAGGGGTTACTCCTGCTCTGCACTCAGGAATCACTCTTGGAGTGGGATGGGGACTGGGATGCTGGAGATCATATCGGGTTGGCAGCGTGCAAGGCAAGCATAGCCTGACCTGCTGTGCTATGACGCTGGTCCCAGATTCTCCACTTTTTCAATCTTCAGGAAAGAAAATCCCATAGTATTTTGTGAAGATGGCTCTGGGAGCACTGCTTCAGAGCATCTGGACACGGGGCCAGGGTGCTGAAGACCAGTGTGGAGATGCCCTCCTTGAACTCTCAGGCTGCCAGTGTCTAAGAGACACCGCAGGTGACCGATGACCATTTTGTCTCCTCAAAATCTGGATGAAGCCCGACATCCAGGAGCCAGAATTCCTTTCCCAGGGAGCATTGATTGGCTCCCTGCTCTGGGCTGCCTCCAGTCAGGTGCTCCTGCGCATGACCCCAGTGAATGCAGTGAGGAGAGCTCCAGGGGCGAGGGCAGGCTCTGCAGGGAGGACACCCCAGGCCTGATGCCTGGCGCTGCCTGACTCCCTCCAAGAACTTCTAGGAGTGAACCGCCCCCTTGCACCCGCCAAGTTCTGAGCTTGGAGTAACCCCTGAGTACTCCTGGGCGTGGCCCACAAACCCCAGAACGAAAGAGAGAAGTCTCTTCTCTGGCAATACTCAGGGCTTACTCCTGGCTGCATACTCAGAAATTACTCCTGGTGGCGCTTGGGGGACCATTGAGACGCTTGGGATTGGATCCGGGTTGGCCCCTGAGCAAGGCAAGTGCCCTAGTGGCTGTACTATCAGTCTGGCCCCTCAAGTCTCTTCTTACAAGGCCTCAGATGATCTCTGGTAGACCCCTCAGGCACTTGGATCCTTCCAGGGCCCGCTGGGATCCTCAGCTTCAGCTGGTGCATTTGGGGAGGACGCAGATATTCAGTTTCAAACAGGCGACTGCAACTGTGCCGTGAAGGCGAGGGTCTGAACAGTAGGTATCGGCCAACAGCAGGAAGGATGTCGGAGGTGCCAAGAATAAGGACGACAGTTATTTTGTGTGCATGTTGGCATCCATATAGATAGGAATAATCTATAGGTACATGACTAGGTGTATGAAGTATGTGTATATATGAGTATATACATGTATATGTCTATGAACAGGTGCATGAATATGTGTATGTATATATGTAATATGAATAGTTACAGACATATGTTCATGTATGTGGACAGGTGGAGGGTGATATGAAGAGTGATAGGCATGTGTATGTATCTGAATAAGAATTCACATAAAGGGGCTGGAGCGATAACACAGCGTTTGCCTTGCACGCGGCCGACCCAGGTTCTAATCCCAGCATCCCATATGGTCCCCTGAGCACCGCCAGGGGTAATTCCTGAGTGAAGAGCCAGGAGTAACCCTTGTGCATCTCCGGGTGTGACCCAAAAACCAAAAAAAAGAAAAAAAAGAATTCACATAAATATGCATGTTCCTATTAGTACGTCTGACACGTGTATATGAATAGCACAGATGTGAATATGTCTATGTTTATACATAATGACTAGGCACGTGTGTATGTATGTGAACAGAGATTGGTAGATGGATGTGTGCTTCCATATAGGTGTACAAGTAGGTGTGGCACCTGATATACATGGACAGATGTAGGTATATGGATATATACGTACCCAAAATGACACGTAAGGGAGACTGACTTATGATGTGTCACAGGGGCTTTCCCGCTTAGTTCTGGAGGGCAGGAAGTCAGTGATCTGCCAGTTGTACGCTGCCAAGCCAGAGAGCATTGTAGGACCCATGAGGAACACACAGGCCCGAGAGCAGCAGCTCTGCTGGTGGTGACGAGAAGGTGGGTGTCCCTGTGTCACTGAGAAGCAACAGTGACCCTTTCTCTGCGTCACCCTGGTCAGACCCGCAGACATTGGAGGATGTTTGCCTGCACGGCTGAGGGGGATCTTTCCTCTGTCCACCCCCTCAAAGCCCTTCATTCCTAGTACCCCCCTCACAGGCACCCAGAAAGAATGTTCTACCGGCTCTCTGGGCATCCCTGATCCCCTTAAGTGGACCCCCAAGGAGCTGTCTCTCATTAGAGGGCAGCTTCTGATTTGGAGAAAAGGCTGATAAATCCAGTTTCAGGTGGGTTAAGTGTGAGGGGTCCATGGGAGTGTGGTGGGCAATAGCCAGGTAGATTTAGCGTGCTTGGCTGGGGGTCAGAGGGATGGTACAGCAGGCGGGGCACCTGTCTTGCCTGTGGCTGACCTGGATTCAACCCCTAGCAACACATATGGTGCCCTGAGCATCGTGCATATGGTCCTCCGGCACTGCCAG
Organism: Sorex araneus; assembly: GCF_027595985.1. Classification (NCBI taxonomy): domain Eukaryota; kingdom Metazoa; phylum Chordata; class Mammalia; order Eulipotyphla; family Soricidae; genus Sorex; species Sorex araneus. The sequence continues at coordinate 13,176,772 of NC_073303.1, forward strand.
GAGTGATCCCTGAGTGCAGACGCAGGATGGAGCCCTGAGCACTGGCAGGTGTGCCCCTTCCCGCCCTCCCCACCACACACACACGCTGTGGGCTGCAGGTCCAGAAGATGGGGCCTTCAGCCTACCCATTAGGGCCAATTTGAATTGACCCCATAGAACTGGAAGATGGGCAGACTAAGAATTAATCCTTGGGGCTGGAGCCATAGCACAGCGGGTAGGGCGTTTGCCTTGCACGCGGCCAACCCAGGTTTGATTCCCAGCATCCCATATGGTCCCCCGAGCACTGCCAGGAGTAATTCCTGAGTGCAGAGCCAGGAGTAACCTCTGAGCACAGCCGGCTGTGACCCAAAAAGCAAAAAAAATTAAATAAATAAATAAAGGAATTAATTTTTGGCTTTTTCTTTATTGAAGGGATGGGGTCAGATTTGGCAATGCTCAGGGGTTACTCCTGGTTCTGCACTCAGGAACCGCTCTTGGCGGTGCCTGGGAAACCACGCAGGACGCCAGGGATTGAACCTGGGTCGGTCACATGCAAGGCAAATGCCCTACCCACTGTACTATCAGTCCAGCCCCAATAATTAATTCTTGGGATAAAATAGGGTTACCAGAACCCTTGCTATACTTCTCGGTATTGTGCTGAATTTCTGGGGAGCAAATACAGAAATGCTTTTGGCCTATTAATTTCTCTTTTTCCCCCCACCCTACACTCTCACCCTTATTCTTAGTACTTTTGTAGAAGCACGTTCTCACTTTTATTGCTGAGTCAAAGCAATATTTTGGCTCACACATAAGAGAACTCTCTGGAAGGTGCTGGAATGAGTCAGGAATTGTGCTTGGCGCTGAAGTTAACCTCTGTGACTCCAGCTGCAGCAGGAAGTCATTTGTCAGGGGGAAGCGTTGCTGGCTCTGGAAGAGAAGACGAACAGTTGCCTCTGCCCTGGTTTTCTGGAAGCTTTCCTGGAAGCTGAGGGCGCTAGCACAGGCCCCTGACCGGCAGCAGTGATGAGGCAGAGCGGATGCAGTGGTCCGGGGTGCTAGTGGCATCTCCCAGGAGGTGGAGAGGGGGCTGTTTCCAGAATTCTGTGCTGTGGTTTGGGGATCTCTCACCCAAACCTTTGGTTTGTTTTTGCACCACACTGGGTGGTGCTTGGGGCTTCTCTTGGCTTTGAGCTTGGGTGTACGTCCCAGAAGTGCGTGGGCGACCAAACGCAGTTCTGGGGACTGGTGCGCGATTGGCCGTGTGCAAGGCTTCTCGCCCCGCCCCCCCCCGCCCCCTGCCCACCAGTTTTATTTTATTTTGATAATGTTGTTCCATGATAATCTATTACAGTCAATATTCCAACACCAGTCCCACCACCATTATACCTTCCCACCACCATTATTTCAAGTTTTCCCACCACCACACAAGCCTGCCCCCAAATCAGGCCCTGAATAATTTATATAAAGCAGGCTTGTTATGAATAATGTGTTAAAAAATGATCCAAAAAAAGTCTCCCAAGAGGAAAATGCATGAAGATTGTTGTATCTCACCCTGGAGCCATTCAGCCCGTGGATAAGAGGTGACTAATGTGTTGTTACAGGTTGAGTCTCATGTGCCGATATTTATTTATTTATTTTTTGGATCAGTATCGATTGCCTTCTGCCTTAACCCCATCAAGTGTGGTAGCACCTTCTTGTACTGGCAAGTTCCTTACCCCTAAACTTTCTCTCTCTCTCCCTCTGATCTACAAATTTTCATTAAAAAAAAACAACAAAAATCCCCTTATTATATTTATATTTATTATGGGCTGGAGTGATAGCACAGCGGTAGGGCATTCGCCTTTCATGCGGCTGACCCGTGTTTGATTCCTCCACCCCTCTCAGAGAGCCCAGCAAGCTACTGAGAGTATCGCGCCCGCATGGCAGAGCCTGGCAAGCTACCCATGGCGTATTGGATATGCCAAAAACAGTAACAATAAGTCTCCCAATGAGAGATGTTACTGGTGCCCGCTTGAACAAATCAATGAGCAACGGGATGACAGACAGACTTATATTTATTTTATTTTAGTACTGGACTGATAGCACAGCGGATAGGGCCTTTGCCTTGCACGCGGCTGACCCGAGTTCAATTCCTCTGTCCCTCTCGGAGAGCCCTGCAAGCTACCAAGAGTATCCCACCCGCATGGCAGAGCCTGGCAAGCTACCCGTTGCGTATTCAATATGCCAAAACAGTAATAAGTATCACAATGGAGACGTTACTGGTCACCCCTCAAGCAAAATCAATGAACAATGGGACGACAGTGCTACAGTGCTATTATATTTTAGTGGGAAGGGGTCCACACTGGGTGGTGTTCTGGGGCTGTTTATTCCTGGCTCTGTATGTAGGAATGACCCCTGTTGTTGTTCAGGGGACCATACGAGGGGCTGGGGATACAGGCAGGGTCAGCGACACACAAGGTAAGGTAAGCGCCTGATGTTTTTGTACTCTCTCTCCAGCCTTCCAGGTCTCTTTATGGGAACTAAATTTGCTGGCAAAAGAAAAGCAAATGGGCTGGAGTAAGTGTCCAGTAGGCTGGTTCTTGCCTTGCACGCAGCTGACCGTGGTTCAATCCCCAGCTCCCCATATGGGCGCTACCAGGAGTGACCCCTAGGCACAAAGCCAGGAGTAAACCCTGAGCACTGCCGGGTGTGACCCTCAAAATAAAAAAAGAACAGAATGAATAAGGAGGGCAGGAAATATTACTAAGTAGGAGAAAATAACTTATGAGCTAATGTCACTTGTCACTTGTCATCGATTTGCTCGAGCGGGTGCCAGTAACATCTCCATTCGTCCCTGTCACGTGCTAGTGTAGCCCAATGGTGTCTGCTTGCTCCAGGAACACAAAGAGCCTCAAACCATTTGTTCAGGGTCTTTTTATTTTTTTGCTTTTTGGGTCACACCCGGCGATGCACAGGGGTTACTCCTGGCTCTGCACTCAGGAATTACCCCTGGCAGTGCTCAGGGGACCATATGGGATGCTGGGAATTGAACCCGGGTTGGCCGAGTGCAAGGCTAACGCCCTACCCGCTGTGCTATCGCTCCAGCCCCTCGTTCAGGGTCTTGACGAAGATGTCTGACCATCTTGTAGGTGGGCAGCCAGGTGTGTTTTTGACGTCCCGTGGAATCCAGTCGGTCACAGCTCTAGTCCAGCGGTCTTCTCTAAATCGCATGCGATTTGGAGACAATGAGCCAATATGGACTGAAATGAAAAATGCAGAGCTAAACTTGCTGTGTTGCAGCCTACTTACTTTCCTAACTTAGGTGGGTCCCGGGCAAAGTTAAAAGATGGCATATTTTGAATGGTGGACGAGAATGTGTAATCAGTGTTACCACTGATATGCCAGATGGTAAAACAGGAAGCATTGGAAGAGACAGCCTCTGGAAGGAGGAATGTCACCTTCTTTATTCCTTAAGTTTTAATTTTGTTTTGTTTTATGTGTTTTTGGCCACACATGGCTGTGCACAGTTCTGGCTCTGTGCTCAAGGATCACTCCTGGTGGGGTTCAGGGGACCAAGTGGGGTACTAGGGATCCAACTTGGGAAGGCAGCCTGCAAGGCCAATGTCCTCCCCTCTGTACTATCCCTCTGGACCCCCTCTCTTAGGCTTTTTAATTTAATCTATTAGTGATAGGTTTCCTGGGCTGAGTGAGTCAAAGCTATTATTTTTTAAAAAAACTGTCTACCTGGGAAAATTCTTTGACCTTGATTTTTTTTTTTTTGCAGCTTAGAAGAGAAAGTCTAATAATACCTTTCTTTGCAAAGCACCATATTCATCAGTTCTATTCTTGGTTAAGGCTGTTATCGTCTCAAAGAAGCATTTCCACAGGAAATAGAAAGCTGTAGAAAAGTTACATGAATTTTGGAGCATGAAACTATTACAAAATGGAAAGAAAACAGGTAAGATGATTTCCATTAAATTGTACAGCCTTTGGGTTAAAGATCTTTATCTGTGAGATAGAAGGGATAAATGTTATGAAACATAAAACCAGGATTTAAGGTCCCAAGTTATACCATTTGACATGGAGCGGGATTAGGTTTTCTTCCCTGAAGTTAAAGATATTACAGTTACATAATCATGTTAGCCCCGAGAACCACTTTATACATGGGGTAATCACCTGAGAACATGCATAGTAATCAGAAGTGATGCGCATTCTCCCACCCGATAAATTCGTGTGGAAGGTTACATAGAATAAGCTGGAGTGGATGGCACCATATTATACAGGGAAGCAGGTATTGTACGGTCCAAACGGTGTGATGGTCACGTGACAGGAAGTGGATGAATAAAAGCCGAAAGGGCAAAGTGGCTGGGGAAAGAAGAAACCTCAACGGTAGCTAAAGATTTTAATCAATTTTAAAAATATATACTTTCTGGGACCAGAAATATGGCAGGGAGGGTGTTTGCCTTGCACACACTGACCTGGATTGGATCCCCGGCATCCCATATGGTCCCCCAAGCACTGCCAGGAAATATATCAGGAGTAACCCCTGAGCATCGCTGGCTATGACTCCAAAAGACAAATATATATATATATATATACACACATATATATATGTATATATATATATGTTTTCTTTTGGGGGGCTGGCGTTTTGACACCACTTCCAGTGATGCTCAGGGCTTACTTTTGATTCTGTGGTCAGGGTCCATCCTGACAGTACTTGGGGGACCATGTGGTGCCAAGAATTGATCTGGGGTTGGCAGCCTGCAAGGCAAGTGCCTTAAGCCTTGTACTACCTCCCTGGTAATAATATTATGCAATATTAATGATATGCAGGGAGGAGCAATAGCACAGCGGGTAGGGCATTTGCCTTGCATGTGGCCGACCCGGGTTCGATTCCTCTGTCCCTCTCAGAGAGGGGGGCAAATTCAGAGAGCCCAGCAAACTATCGAGAGTATCCGGCCCACACGGCAGAGCCTGGCAAGCCACTTGCGGTGTATTCAATATCCTAAAAACAGTAACAACAGGTCTCACAGAGAGATGTTACTGGTGCCCACTCGAGCAAATAGATGAACAATGGGATGACAGTGCTAGACAGTGCTACAGTGCTACAGTGCTACATTAATAATATGCATAAATAATATGCACTATTTTACTAAATGCTAAGAAGAATCCCCAAATGCCATTTGCCATTTTCTTTGTGATTGTACTGATACTGAAATGTTCACTTTGATAAAGATATGTGTACATGTATTACATATTATAAATTCTACAAAAATTAAAAATTATATATATATTTAAGATATGCATTTTAGAATCTCCTAGAATTGTAACATAGATCCTTGGGTCAGAGGGGAGGAGAGACTGGAAGGAGCTGTGATGAATGAAGAAATGCTAGCGAAGGCTTGGAGAGATGGAGAGATTGTTTGGGATCTTTCTGGTGCGAATATGGAAAAGTGCTGCGTGGACATAAGAGGCTTCAGAACAAGATTACGCCAGGATCTCCCTAAAGAGCAGAAGGTAAGACATTCCCACCGCAAGCTAGTATTTGAATCCCTCTAGAGAGGCATTAACTGCTCTAGAGACAAAGGAAGTGAAATGAATCTTGCCGCCCCCAGTAAACAGAGCCCCCTGCCCCGGCTTTCCAGCTCCGGGCTGTTCTAGCTGCTTCCAGAAGTCTCACTCACCGTTGTGATGCTCATGAACACTTACTTCTTCTTTACTTGGTTTCTAGGTACTCAGGGCTTACTTACTCCTGGCTCTGCACTCAGGGCTCAGTCCTGGTGGCCTCGGGGGACCATGTGGGATGCTGGGGATTGAACCCCTGTCGGCTGTGAGCAAGGCAAATACCCTACCCTTGTGCTATCACTCTGGCCTGGGATATTTAGTACTGGTAACCAGGATGACCAATCCCACTTAATACTGTGATGGTGGTGTTGGGGGGGGGCAGTGTGGGCGGGGCATGGGAAGGAACCCCTATTCTCCCCAATTTTACCACCGAACCACATCCCGGGACATCTGGAAGCAAGTATGGAATCGTGAATTTTGCTACATATCTAAAGGAAGAGTGAATAACTCATAGTTTCATGCATGGGTCTGAATAAAAATTTCCAAAGTAAGTAGTGTGTTGTCAGAAGTTTGCAAAATTCAAACAGGAATAAAATGATAGGCCCTGATTAGAGGGGGCAAGACAAACTGGAACGTCTTGGGGGAGGATGTGTGTGAAGAGGAAATAATATTTGTGTTGTCCACTGTGAGCAACTGGAAAGGGAGAGACGTGGCAAGTAACTGCTTCTGAATTTGTCAATGTAAGATATTAACTGTGTTGGGGCTGGAGCGATAGCACAGCAGGTAGGGCATTTGCCTTGCACGCGGCTGACCTGGGTTCGATTCCAGGCATCCCATATGGTCCCCTGAGCACCGCCAGGAGTAATTCCTGAGTGCAGAGCCAGGAGTAACCCCAGTGTATCACCAGGTATGACCCAAAAAGCAAAAAAAAAAAAAAAGATATTAACTGTGTTAAGTAAGCAGGCATGGAACATAGTAGTGTATATATTAAAGTTGGCACCCCAGAATATGATGACAACCTTCTTGGGGCTGGGGGTTAGTACAGGGTCTAAAGCACTTGCATGTCCCCAGCCTGGTTGCATCCGCAGCACCCACGTGACCTCCCCAAACACTGTCTGGGTCCACTCCTGAGCACAGAGCCAGGAAAAGCCTCTGAATATAGCAGGGTATGCCCCTTTCCCTTCCGCAAATAGTCTTTTTTTTTTTTCTTTTTGGGTCACACCCGGCGATGCACAGGGGTTACTCCTGGCTCATGCACTCAGGAATTACTCCTGGTGGTGGTGCTCAGGGGACCCTGTGGGATGCTGAGAACAGAACCCGGGTCGGCCGAGTGCAAGGCAAACGCCCTACCCGCTGTGCTATCCCTCCAGCCCCACAAATAGTCTTCTTATTGGGAAACAAAAAATTGCCAATTATTATTTAGCCATATGAAGTGAAACAGAAGCCTTCTGCAAACCATGACCTGGATGAAATACTCTGAAGTCCTGAATATTGGAAATATATTAGATTGCTTGCTTTTTAAATTTTTGTATTTTGTTTGTTTTTTGTTTTTTTGGGGGGTCACACCTGGCGATGTTCAGGGGTTACTCCTGGCTCTGCACTCAGGAATTACTCCTGGCGGTGCTCGAGGGACCCTATGGGATGCCAGGGATCTAACCTGGGTCAGGCACTAGCAAGGCAAATGCCCTCCCAGTGGTACTGTCGCTCCCACCTCTACTTGCTTTTTTTGTTTTTGTTTTTGGGTCACACCCGGCAATGCACAGGGGTTACTCCTGGCTCATGCACTCAGGAATTACTCCTGGCGGTGCTCAGGGGACCATATGGGATGCTGGGAATCGAACCCGGGTCGGCTGCGTGCAAGGCAAAAGCCCTACCCGCTGTGCTATTGCTCCAGCCCCTCTACTTGCTTTTTTTTTTCTTTGAATGTTCTAGTATTTGTCTGTGACCTGTATATGTGTATTGACATAAAAACTGTTGACTAGGAAATTCAGTGTGTTTTTTTGGGCGTGGGGGCTGGGTCATACCTGGTGATGCCCAGGGGTTACCCCTGGCTCTGCACCCTGGCTCTGCACTCAGGAATTACTCCGGTGCTCAGGGAGACTGTTTGGGATGCCGGGGATCGAACCCAGGTTGGCCACTTGTACCGGGCCTGAGGGTTCCGCAGTGATGCTCCACAGTTCAGTGAATGGCACCGGCCCTCTGGCGGGACCTGTACTCTCTCCCCTCCCCTTTATTTATTTATTTTTTAATTTTATTTTGCTTTTTGGGTCACACCCGGCGATGCACAGGGGTTACTCCTGGCTCTTCACTCAGGAATTACTCCTGGCGGTGTTCAGGGGACCACATGGGATGCTGGGATTCGAACCCGGGGCCGGCCGCGTGCAAGGCAAACGCCCTACGCGCTGTGCTATCGCTCCAGCCCCTCTCCCCTCCCCTTTAAAAGCTGTGCCTTTCCGCCGTCATCTGTCCACTGACCATGTTGCCTGGCTCCGGGTGCCCAGCGGCGGCGCTCACCCCTACCTAGCCCTTGCGGGGCGTTGGTGTTTGAGGCCGCGGCCCCAGAGTCTGGTGGGTGGTTGGCGAGGCTTTAGCTGTCTGAGCTCGCCCGGGCTCGCTAGAGCTCGCGCTGCCTGCCACGGTGCTTGCACATCTTTTCAGTTGCAGGATGATGCCCAGAAGGGTCGCACCCCCCACCGCTGCTTTTTTTTTTTTTCTTTTTTAACGGTGCTTCCACACACCTGGAGACTGGAAATGGCTTGTGGTGTAGGGACCTTAGACTGCACAGCTGCCAGGCGGGAGCTTGGATGCTCCGGGGCTGACTCTCTTCACAGGGGGTTGAGCCAGCAAGGCCAGTGGTTCATTCAGGTACCAGATGCATGTGCGGTTCAGGCCCTGTGGAGTCGCTGGGGGTTACACTGGGCAGTGCTGGGGGAGGGGCATGGGTGCCAGGATTGAGCCCAGGTTTTGTGCTTGCCACACATGGACCCTAGGCTCCCTGACTTCTCCCTGGCATATATATTTTTCTTTGCTTGGGAAGGGACATCACATATGCCAGGGAAAAGTCAGAGACTAACATTGCTCAGACATTACTCCCAGTTCAGTGCTCCTGGGTTGCAGGAACTGAGCCTAATTTTCCTGAATGCAAAACTTGTGCTCCAGCCCTTTGAACTACCTCCTCCCTACCCCCCACCCCCCACCCCAGCTGACACTGGGGAATCATACTCAGACGCTGCCTTTGTTGGGTAGATCCTCCAAGTCTCTTCCTCCGGGCTCAAGTAGGGTTCATACTCACTGTATTTTGTTTTCTCTGAGACTGTATGCAGTGCCAGGGCTCCGCTCTGGTCTGCCACATGCAAGGCGAGTGTCTTGACCCCAGTACTCTTCCTCCAGCCCAAGAGGGGGTTAACTGTTGCTCTCCCGGACTGGCCATGGGGGTTTCCTCTGGCTCTCAGATGGAATCAGCAGTTCTCTCCAGCCCTGCAGCAGATGGGGAAGGAATGAGTGAAGTCACCCCCTGGCTCTTGAAGTTTCCATGGGCAGCACGGTCCGGGCTCACATTTCACTGGCCACGGCCCTTCCCATGGCCACCCCTGCTGCCGGGAAGAAGGGAGTTAGATTCCAGCGAGGTACCCGGAGGCAGAAGTTTGGGGATTGTGCTAAGGATTACTCCTTGAGATTCTCCTTCCCTTTCTTACCTTGTCTGTGTTTTCTGTTTGTTTTTGCACCACATCCGACACTGCTCAGGGCTTGCTCCTGACTCTGTGCTCAGGACTCACTCCTCGGTACTGCAGGGAACCACGTAGGGTGCTGAGGATCAAACCCAGGTCAGCCGCATGCCAGACAAGCATCTTACCTGTTGCACTATCTTTCCAGCTTCCCAATTTTATTTATTTATCTTTAATGTTTTCAGCTACCCCCAGCTGTGCTCAGGGCTTACTCCTCACTCTGTGCTCAGGGATCACTCCTGGTGGGCTCAGGGACCCAAGGGAGTGATGGGGACTGCATTTGGTTCACTGCATGCAATGAATCTGAGCCTGCTCTGCTATCTCTCTGGCCCCTTTTCTTTTTCTTTTTTTTGGGGGGGGAGGGACGGGTCATGTGGGGCTTGTGCCACACCTGGCAATGCTCAGGGGTTACTCCTAGCTCCTCACTCTGGTATCACTCCTTGGCAATGCTCAGGGGACCACAGGGGATGGCAGGGATCAAACTTGGGTCTTCTGCATGCAAGGCAGGCACGCTCCCAGCTGGACTATCACGGTGGCCCCTCTGGCTCTGTTCTGGTTTGGGGGCCATATGTGGCACTGCTTTGGAGCTGCTCCCAGTGGTACTTGGGGGCCGTCACCCTGGATGGTGCTCGGGGATCATATCTGGCTGGAAATTGAACCCTCACTGGGCACACTATTCTCTCCCAGCCCCCTTTCATGAGATCTTAAGCAGAGTGATGAGTCCCAGATAGCCCAGTGGCCGAGCTTACCTGCCTGGGAAGCAGGAGGCCTGGTGGCAGCGTCTTGCGTGTTCCAGGGCTGGCCCTGCTCTGGGGCACCCTCGTGGCACTGTGAAGTATAAAATCTTAAACTTAATCAAATGCATTTGAGCACCGCAACTCCAAAGACAGGTTAAGAGATAATGTCATACGTCGAGTGTTTGCTTTACCTGCCGGAGGCTGGGTTCAATCCCTGGCACTTGCTCATCGCCTGGTCTCCCCGGGGGTGTGGCCCCCAAACTCAGAGCCAGGAGTAGCTCCTGAGCACTGCTGGCTGTGGCTTCCCCATACAAGCAAACACAGGTGTGCTACGCCCCAGTGAACAGCGGAATCAAGCTGGCACCCCTGGCATGCAATGCATCCAAGGTATGCATGAGTCACACCGAGGGGCACGGTGCCAGGGACACTGCTCAAAGCAGTGGTGCGAGTGCTTTGCTGGTAGAGAAGGCCCCAGTTCAGTACCCGGCATGGCATGGACCACTCGCATCCCCCAACACTGCTGGGTGTGGCCCTAGTGAGTCCCCTGAACACTCGTTAGGAGATGCCCCCTCCAAGCACAAATGGCAAGTGTTTGACTCCTGTTGAGTTCCACGGTCACTGCACAGACCATGAAGGAAGCGGGGGAAGTAAGAGGAAAATAATTCAAGAAAGGGGAAGTTGCGCATCTCTGGGGGAGGCGTGTCATGCCCCGGACCCCCGAGGAGTGAGAGAGGGGCCGAGAGGAAGTAAGATATTATAAAGCACATCACCTGACTTGGCCTACCCGAGGCCCGAGGCATCTGCTGTGGGACACCTGGGCTCTCACTGGGGATGGGACTGACCAGATCACAGAGAGACTTAGTCTGGGCTGTGTTCATCATCTGCCTTCACTCTCTTGGGGGTTCAAAGTCTGCTAGTTGCTTTGTTTCTTTCAGTTTTGGGGCCACACCCAGTGATGCTCAGGGGCTACTCCTGGCTCTGAGCAATTACTCCTTATGGTGCTCAGGGAACCATGTGGGATGCTGGGGATTGAACCTGGGTCAGTCATGTACAAGGCCAACAACCTACCCATTGTACTATCGCTCCGGACCCTGCTATGTTACTACTTCTTATTTTTTGGTGCTTTTTTGGGTTGCACCTGGTGATGCTCAGAGGCTACTCATGGCTCTGCACTCAGGAATTACTCCGGGTGGTGCCCAGGGAACCATATGGGATGCTGGCGACTGAAACTGGGACAGCAGCTGCAAGGCAAGCCCTTCTATCTCTCTGAACCCTGCTATATGACTTCGAACTTACTTTTGTAGTGGCAGTTCTAAAAGGGTCCTTTTTGTTTGTTTGTTTTGGGGTTGGGTGCCACAACTGGGTCATACTCAGGGTTTACTTCCTGGCTCTGAGCTCTGGAATTACTTCTGCAGTTGCTTGGGGGACAATACGAGATGCTGGGGATCAAACTGGGTTGGCTGCAGGCGAGGCAAGAACCCTACCTGCTGTCCTATCACTGTCACTCGGGCTCCCAGTTCTAAAGGGTTTTGTGATGGCAGAAGGTGGGGCCTGCCCTGCAAGTGTGAGGCTGAGTCTGCTCCCTGGTGCCACCACAAGTCCCTGCAACACTGTCATAATCAAGTATGTGAGGTCCAGTGCACACAAGCCCTGGCTGGAGCCTTGGTGGACCATATATGGGACCCCTGGTCAGTGGGGACAGCAGTCAAGGGAAGGGGATGTGGGGAAAAGCTGAGTCTAAAAGTATTTATTTTTTCTTCTTTTTGCTTTTTGGGTCACACCCAGTGATGCTCGGGGATTCCTCCTGGCTCTGCACTCAGGACTTACTCCTGGCAGTGCCTGGAGGACCATATGGGATGCTGAGGATCGATCCTGGGTTGGCCTGGTGCAAGGCACACGCCCTCCTCACCATACTATGGCTCCAGCCCCTGAAAGTATTTCCTTTGAGGTTGCTCTCTGCCAGCACGAAGCTCTCAAGGCACTTCTTTCTTCTTCTGGGGCCACAGCTGGCGGTGCTGGGGGTGACTCACTGGGAGGTGGGGGCATCAGTGGGGGAGGGAGGCGTTATTCCTAGCAGTGCTGAGGGGACCATGTGGTATCAGGGATTGAACCCAGGTTCTCATGAAAGACACGTGCATCAACTCTTTGAGCTGGCGGCCTCCTCAGGAACTTCTTTTCTCATGAGTCTCTGTTCATAGGTCAATATGTGCAAGATTTCACATATTGCTACTTCTCTATCTGGCCAAGTATCTGATTAGAACTATAATATAGGAAATGTACTAGAAAAATGCAAACATTTTCCATAATGGAAATAGCCTCCTTTCCAGGGAAAACCTTAGAAGGATCTTGTACTTTCTTTTAACAGAAGGGAGTATTCTCTTTATTTATTTCATTTTGCGGATTTGGGCCACCCCAGCAGTGCTCAGGGCTTCCTTCTAGCTCTTGTCTCAGGGTTCACTCCTGGCAGTGCTGTATGCTGTGCCAGGGATCAAACCAGGGTCGTCCGCACACAAGGTCCATGCCCCAGGGTTCCTCCCTTTAGAAAGGCCCCACATGGAAGGTGTCAGCTTTACTTCCTTCCGAAGCTGAACTTGAGTCTAGAATTTGAGATTAAGTGTTGTCTGTTTGGGTATGCTTCTATAAAGTTTTGTAGGTCTGTGAGACAGGAAGAAAGGAAAGGAGGAAGGAAGGAAGGAAGGAAGGAAGGAAGGAAGGAAGGTAGGAAGGAAGGAGGGAGGGAGGGAGGGAGAGAAGGAGGCTAGGAGGGGAAGGAGAGAGAGTAGGAGGGAAGGAAGGAAAGATGGAGTGAGGGAGGGAGCAGGGTGGGATGAGAAAAGGGAGGAAGGGAAAGAAGAAAAAAAGTAGGGAGGAAGGGAAGGAGAGAGGGAGGAAAGGAAGGAGGGAAAGGAGGAAAGGAAAGAATGTGGAAGGAAGGTGGGAAAGTAGGGAAGTAATGAGGGAAAGGAGGGAAGGAAGGAGAGGAAGAAGGAGGGAAGAAAGGAGGGGAAGAAGGAGGAAAGAAAAGGAGGGAAGGAAGGAGGGAAGGAGGGAAGGAAGGAGAGGAAGAACGAGGGAAGAAAGGAGGGGAAGGAGGAAAGAAAAGGAGGGAAGGAAGGAGTGAAGGAAGGATGGAAGGAGGGAAGGAGTGAAGGAAGGAGGGAAGGAATGAAGGAAGGAGGGAAGGAAGGAGGGAAGGAGTGAAGGAAGGAGGGAAGGAAGGAGGGAAGGAATGAAGGAAGGAGGGAAGGAGTGAAGGAAGGAGGGAAGGAAGGAGGGAAGGAAGGAGGGAAAGGAAGGATGGAAGGAAGGAAGGAGTGAAGGAAGGAGGGAAGGAAGGAGGGAAGGAAAGCAACACAGGCTTCCCTAAAGAGCAGGTTTCATCTCTGGGCAACGGAGGCCCGAGCTGGGGCTCTAGGACACAGAGCAGAGTGGTGTGGAGCCTTGGGGGGGGCGGGGAAGTGGGTGCCCCTGTACTGATGCCCATCCCCCCAGGGCGTCTCTGAGGGCCATAGGCCACCTGGTGATTCTGCTCTGGCCCCTCAATAGTCACGTGGCATCCTTCTAAGGTCCCACAGCCAGGGAGGCAGGGAAAGAAGCCTCTGACATTGAGGTGTCCTAGGGTAGGGGGCTGAGGAGGACATATGTGAATATGTATGTGGGGGGGGGTGGGGCAGGGCTGGGGCTCCAAGGATAAAGCCACACTCAGCACAGAGAGGATATTTGGGTCTGTAAGGCCATTTATCCTGGCACAGTCCTCTCTGAGCGTAGGTGTCAATTAATTTGGGGGAAGAGATCTGTTGTGGCCCACCCAGAGTGCTCAGGGGCTATTTCTGACTCATGCCCAGGAGTCAATCCTAGTGTTGCTTGGGGGGCCATATATGGTGCCAGGATCAAACTGGATTGGATGCATGCAAGGCAAGCACCCTGTCCTCTGGGCTACCTCTTGGGCCCCTCAATTCCCCCACAAGATGTTTTTTTTTTTTAATTGAATCACTGTGAGATAGACCCGTACAAAGCTGTTCATGATTAGGCTTCAGTCATAGTGTTCCAACATCCACACCTCCACCAGTGTACATTTCCCAGCACCAGGCTCCCTCCCATCACCCCTTCTTCCTCCCCTCTGCCTTTATGGCAGGCACTTCTCTCTCTCTCTCTCTCTCTCTCTCTCTCTCTCTCTCTCTCTCTCTCTCTCTCTCCTTTTGGCATTGTGGTTTGCAATACAGATACTGAAAGGTTGTTGCGTATATCCCTTTACCTACTTTTAACACTCAGTTCATGTCCAACATGATCATTTCCAACTATTATTGTCATACCGTTCTCTTCTCTCTCTCTTACCTCCCCCTGCCTCCCCCCACACGTGACCCATCCTCCTAGACGGACCCCTCAGTCTCCCCTGCTCCCCACTTTTTATCAGCAGTTTGGCTCATCATTTCCCCATTTGGTCAGCTCTATCCATGTGACCACGTGACCCAGGAGGGGGACAGCTGAGCTGTTGAGAGCTAAGCGCCTTGAGAGAATGTCTGTCCACAGCTCTGCAGAAGGAGCGCGTCCCAGAGCAGGGGAAGGCAGCCCTTAGCCTAGAGAGAGAATGGCCCTCCTGCTCCTTTCCCAGAGAAGGGACAAAAGGCGTTTTTCAACAAACGTTGGTCATGTTTGACTGATTGATTGGTACCCCCCAACTGTGCGCAGGGCTTGCTCCTGGCTCTGTGCTCAGGGATCAGTCCTGGCGGGGCTCTAGGGATCGTAAGCAGCGCTGGGGGGTCAACCCGGGACAGCTGCGGGCAAGGCAAGTGCCTGGTCACCTTGTCCCATCTCTCTCAGGCCCATTGACATATCTTAACAGACTCACTTAGGATACCAAAGTCGGAAGAAGTCGCGTATTGAGGGGTGATTTAGATTTAGAAGTCAGACACGATCTGGGGTCATTTACCCCAGAAAAAAAAAGTCTCTCTGTGAGGCCACAGAACAGACTAGTTCCGAAGAAGTTATTATTATGATATTCTTCGCCTGCTCCCGCCCCCCCTCACCTCCCCCAGCTGAGTCTCCTGGGTAGCAGGAAATAGGGATTTGGGGGGGGGGGGAGGGGAGGGTAGCCTTGTCCTAAAGGAGAATTCTGGAAGTCATCATAATTAAACAAAGAGTAGAATGTGCCAGAAAGCAGCGGATGGGGGCTCTTTCCCCTTCGTGGTGGCGCGGTCCCTTCCAGAGTTGGAAGCCGGGACCCGACTCGGGGCTGGACCCCAGAGAAGGCAGGTGTCCCTCGCAGGTGAGGGGGGCGGCTGCCCGGCGAGGCGACCGGGGCGGGGTGTAGGGGTGTGGGGTGCCCCCGACGCCGACTCCGCGGGCACCGGGGATTGGGACGCGCGGGAACGCTGCGGCCCGACGGGCGCGGCTGAGCCCCGGCGCGCCGAGCTTCGTGCCAACGCCCGCTCGCTCTCTCCTGGCGAGGCGGCCCCCTCGGCACCCCCTGGCACCCCGCGCGTTCCTGGGGGACGCGGGGGGAGCAAAGCGCGCGCCCGTCTCGCCCGGGCCCCGGGGGGCCGCCCTGCACCCAGCCGACGCGCGGGGAGCGGTGCCCCGGGCCAGGGAGACGCTGGCCAAAGCGTCGCCGTCTCCCTCGTCGCTCCCCGGGCCGCGAGCGCGCGGCAACTCCGGGGGGGAAGTTGGCTGCAAAGTTTCCGAGCGCGGCGCGGGGCGGGGTGCGGGCCCGGGGGCGCGGGCAGGGGCGCCCCAGCAGCCCGTCTTTGTTCTGCTCCGGGGCGAGACCTGGCCGGGAGGGACCGCCCCGGAGCGACATTCCGGACCCAGCGGGGGCTCGCTCCGACCTATCTCCCGCGCCCCGCATCCCACCGCCCTCGGGACGCGGGACCCCACTCCCCAAGCCCCCTCGCTTTAGTTCGCGCCATCCCTGCCCTCCTCTCTGTCCCCCCCACCCCCGTAAGTCCACCAGTCCCGCCAGAACCCCCCAAGTCTGGGAGAAAAGCTTCGGGCTCCGTCCCTCTTGGACGGGGTGGGTTGTTTGCTTTGGAATGCGCTTCCTTTGCCTGGGAAACGGATCTCCCCGTGGCGGGCCCCCATTTCTCTCCCAGTTACCCCACCTTTCTGCCTTCCCCCTTTTCAGTTTTTCCTGAGGTCTGGTAGGAGAAGGAGCGTCGCTCCGAAAGTGGCGCAGAGCCTCGGCAGGGGGATGCTAGGCTGGGAGCATGGTGGGGGGACGGGCTGAGAGAGCACCCCCCCGCTTCTGAAAGTCGGGGAGCACCTGATAAAACAGCTGGAGCAGGGTTTGGAGTTGCCCCCCAGGTCGGAGATACCAGGTTTGTCCCGGACCAGGCAGCGGGGCGGGGAGGTGGGCAGATGCTCCTGAGGAGGGGTGGGCAGCGCGCGGGGTCCAGCGACGGGCAGGACGCCCGGGGATCCCGAGTGAGAGAGATGTTTGAGGGGCGAGAACGAGATCTGGAGGTGGCAGGGGTGGGTGGGTGGGGGTGGGCTGGGGTACGGGTGGGGAGCGCCTTCCCGGGAGAGCTGGAGCGCCTCGCCCGCGCGCCGCGAGGGTTCGTGCAAGTTTGGAGGCTGAGTGAGAGGTGGCAGCCAAGTGCGACGCCGGAGGTGACAATGACTCCGGGGAGCCCCGGGACCGGGCTGCCAAGTGCCGGCGGCAACAGGTAGGGTGGCGGGAGGGTTGGAGGTGCTGCAGCCCCGCAGCGCTTTGTCCTGCCCGAGGGTCCCCAGGTCCGTGGGAGGCGGGCAGGGGCTGTGCCACCCGGCCGGAGTTTACCCGCACTCGGTGGATTGGGGGGCACCGGGGGAAAGGGGGGTGTCCGGGAGAGGAAGAGCGGGATGGAGAGCGCAAGGCGCGCGCCCCACCTCTGTTTTCTGGGACCCACACCTCCTCTCCGCCCTTTCGTCTCCGGGGAGATGAGGAAAATCCGACAGAAACTCGAGGGCCAAGTGGCTGGTTCCCAGGGATGGCAGGAGTGCGAACAAAGAGGTGCGTCTCCCGGAAACAATGATTTGGGAGCTTCCCCCCCCCTTTCCACCCTCCCCCAGCTCCTCCACCATCAGATTGGGGCGCTCCGGAGTGTGTAGGGGGGAAGGGGGCCGTCAGAGGGTGGAGGGTGGGGCGCGGCCCGGGTGTGTCGTGCGGGAAAGTTTGGAGCCGAGAGAGGGGTGGGTGGGACAGGGGGGTCCGGGCAGGCTGGCGCGGACGTGGGGCGCTGAGCCTCGCAGCCGCCCCGAGCCGGGCGGGAGATGCGGGGAGAGGGAGGGGGGCGGGGAGGGGAGGGGAGGGAGAGAGGAAGAAGGGGTGAGAGGGAGAAACCTGCCTCCTCGCCGCCTCTTTGTCTGCTCCGGGACTTGGAACAAAAGGGGGAACTCTGATGAACTCTCTCTCCTCCCCGCGCCCCGGGACTCCGCGGGCATCTCCCTCTCGCAACTTTGCCGGGGCCACTTTCCCCGCTGTCAGGCTCCCCCGAAAGCGCCCGGGCGACCCTCGGGCGGGGGAGTGGGTGGCTTTGAAAGTGCGAGAAAGTGGGGGAGAGGGGCAGCGGGGTTGGTGGGGGCTGGCGGGTTGGGGGTGTTGTCTTGTTTACCTCGCCGCCCCTCGGCGCGACCCGCTTCCCCGCCCTGGGGAGCACCGAACAGGCTCCGGGAGAAGTTGGGCCGGTAAGTTGCACCCCCTCACCCCGCCACCCCGGGACTCCCTTTTGTTCTGCGGTGCCCTGGCGCAGCTTGTTGGATTTGTTGCTTTTTTTTGTTTTTTTCTTTCCCCCTAGTGCAAGGGCACTTTCTTTAGAGCAAGGGCAGGAGGAGGGGTTGGTAGCTTAGGGGGCGCGAGAAGGGTAATTATTGGGGAGCCGGGACTTTGCGCCCCTCTCTCCTAGACCCGAGGGGAAGAAATGGATGAGGTCAGGCGCGACTCGGACCCCAGCCGCGACTCCCGGGCTGCCCGGAGACCGATAGATCTGGAGGTGTGGGGGGTCGTTTCCTAGCGCCCCCCGCCCCCTTTCTCAGAACTTAACGGCGGGCCGGCGGACAGCCTGCGCAGATCCCAGGCGTCGGCCGCGCTCGCCCAAAGAGCTGCAACAATGGAATGGGGAGGCGGGGAGGGGGAGGGGGGGTGGCCGGGGATCGGCCCCTGGCGTTGGTGGCCCCGGGCCCCACAGGGTGCACAGGTAGGAGTTTGGAGAGTTTTCTGGGGGCGCGCGGCGGGAGGCTGGAGGGAGCCACAGGTTTGCCAGGGTCAGATGCAGGAAGGGATGGAGGGATGGCCTGGACCACTCGGGAGCGGCCATCCCCGCCGCCCCCTCTCCCGGCCGCCGCCCTCGCCCTCCCGGAGTCCCCGAGGCTGCCTTGGCCGGTCACATCCATCACCGCGTGCGCGCCTCACTCCATCGCCCCCCTTCCACTCCACATCGACGCTCCCCACTCAGTGCTTGTTGGAATGAAGGGGGACCGGGAGCCCCAGAAGCGCCAGCAGATTTGCCGCCTCCCGCCCCCCGCCGCCTTTTGTGTTTTAACCTTTTGTTTCTCTCTGCCACGCCCGCCCCAGAGAGGGATGGCGTTGGCCGTCTTGGCGGGGAGCAGAGCGAAGCTCCCAGTCCTGGGTGAACAGCGAAGGGAGACCCCCACACCCCAACTTTGTTTCCTAAAGTGGCTTCGCTTGGGGGGGGGGGCTTGCTTCCTAACTCTGAAGAAGTGAGCACTTCGCAACTAGTAAACATTTCCCCTTTGTGGGAGATCCCTTCCCGCTCTGTCCCACTCTGTCACCCCTGCAAGGGCTTAGCTGGTCCTTCTCCTAACGGAAAGATGTTTTGGGGACTCCTGTGTGGGCACAGGTCATTGTGCGGGTGTGTGGAAGTCTTGGGAAGGTATGGGATGGACGTTTGAATTCGACAGTGTCAGCGGAACTCATTATCTTCAGGTATGCCTCATGGGACCCGTCCAAATACCAAGGCACTTTGTCACCAGCTCCACTTTCCTCTCTCTCGAGTCCCCACCCTCAGGCCTGGAGGCTGTCCGCACACTCAGCAACTCACTTCACCTGCCTCTTCAGTTGGACAAGACCAATGGAACCAGCAGTTCTACCAACCGTTCCTAACTGGAGAAAGCGTCCTTCACGCTGTCTATCTAAACTTCTTGAAGTTAGGATTTTGGGGAGGAAGAGCTTGGTAAGCATTGCTTGCAGCTGGACATCGGGTACCAGCCCCTTGTGGATTGGAATTGTCCCAGCCAAAGCTGACGTTGGTCAGTGCCAGATTTGTTGAGAGTCTGTAGAATGATGTGGAAGCTCACCTGAGTCCATTCCAATCCTGTGGTGGCCTCGATCAAGAAATCATCACATCTCCTACGTTGGTCTTAATGGGTCTTCTTAGAGAACCTTCTGGAACTACCAATGCAACAGGCCAGCCATGCCCGGGTGAGAAGTTATGAAACTTCTCCATTTGGAGTTACAATGCGCAGTTTCAGTATTGGGAATTTCCATATTGTCTTTCCCTGTGTGGATTACTACAACTTGTTCCCGGGGGACGTTTCCACCTCAAAAAAAAAAAAAGGTAAGTTTTCTTTTAAATGTCTCTGGGTCATCTTGGGGCCGAAGCTTCTGCCATTAGAGAATTGTCTACTTATTTTTGAGCTGTTGCCAGATCAAAGCGCCTTATACATTTGAATTTTCTAATTTTGAACGCTTTTTGTGTGTGCATGGAGCAGGGGAAGAGTCTTCTTCTTCTTCTATTTTTTTTTTTTTTGCTGATGACTTGCGGACTTTTGCTGAAATTTTATTGATTTTTAGAATGTTTTCTTCAATAGTAGCATACACAGTGAATGTAAATGATGTAGTCACAGAGGGACTATTTCTAACACGGATGAATCTGATAGTTAAATGTCCTTAGTTACAATTGGTTTTAAGTATTTCACTGAATTTTTCGATGTTACCGGAACTTTCGTGGTTTGCGTTAATACTTTTGTAAACTTTTTTCTATTTTGGGGTGGGTAGTGGGATCAAATTTAGGTCTTCATAGGACATATAGGGCATGTGCTATCATGAGCTACATACCTGGCTTGTTTTAACTTTATTTTTCTGGTTTGGGTGCCCCACCCTGTGGTGCTCAGGGCTTACCTTGACTCTGCCCTTAGAGATCTCTCCTGGCCGTGAGTGCTTTGGGGGGGACCATAATAGGGGCTGGCAGATTGAATCTGGGTCTGCTGCTGGCCAGGCAGTGCCCTACCTGCCTATACTATCTCTCTGGTCCCCATCTTTTAACTTTTGATACTTAGTTTTGATATATGAAATCTAAAGGTGGTCATAAATAAAGACATTTCTGATGCTTTGGAGTCCATACAATAAGCACAACAAGTTCTATCAGAAGCAAAATTTTGACTACTTAATTTCAATAGACTGTAAAGTTGTGTGATCTCTATCATATACATCAAGGCTTTATGGCGGTTACTAACAATTATATTTCTTCGGGATGGACCACTTGCTTTGTGTGTGGGAAGCTAGACTTTAGTCCTTGGTACCACATGATTTCCAGTAGAGCATGGAAGAGCCCCTGGACACTACCCAGTGTGGCCCCCAAACAAAAACAAAATAGAAGGAAAAAAGAAAAGAAAAAGAATCATATTCCTCCTATGATTAACAGTTTATTTTCCTTCTTCTCTAGAAGAAAGCAGTAAAAAGTTGGCATAAATAAATGCTGGTAATAGATTAAGTATTTTTGGTATAATATTTACTTTTCTTGTTATTTGCCAAAGAAAGTAAGAGTTCTCTTTTATATGTGTGTGTATGTATCTTTTAAAATATGTAAGTTTGAAAACATACATATTGAAAATATATGGTGTAGGATCAACTCAGAACGCTTTCCAGTTCAAGGTGGCTTTACATCCGACGGATGGAGAATCTCATTGACATGTTATTGTAATAAGAAACATAAGAATCTGGGCAAAGAAATTAATTGGTATTTACTGTGAAAAAATGCTATGATTTGTTTCTTCCTTATTTTTTGGAACTTAGACACACCACTTAACCTTTCTGGGCTCCAGCTTATTGTCTGTACAATGCAGCAGAACCTAAAGAAACTTTGTTTTGTGGTTTTCTGGGGTCACTCCTGGTGGCACTCAGGGGACCTCATATGGCACTGGGATCAAACTCTGGTTTCCTGCATGTAAAGCATCCACTACAGTTACTGAGCTACTTCTCTGCATCCCTCTCCCCCAATTCTTTAGTGGGGGTATTCCATTGTTGCTGTGGTCCAGTATAGACCAAAAGTGCTCAGGAGGTCATGAATTTCTGAGGTCTAAACCCAGGTCTCCATGGTCTAGTCCAACGAGTTCTCTCCCTGAGAAACTTGAAGATTTTAGCCTTCAGATTCAGCAATTTGGTGGTTGTTCCTATGATTAGGTGCATCAGCTTTTGTGAAGTTTAAGTTTAATGGTTGAACAAGAGAGTTACATGAATACCTTCATGTGTATTATTCACGGTTCTCCGGTATGAATGTCATATCAGGAAATATTAGTTCAGGAAGTAAATATACCTGAAATATTTTGCAGGCTGTAGCACTGTGCTGTTTAGAAGTTTCCTTAAGTGCTTTTAACAAAAGCTGATTGGCTGAAAGATCTTCTTGTTGCTGTTTGTTTCTTTGGGGGCCACAACCAGTGGTGCTCAGGGTTACTCCAGGTCTGTGCTGAGGGCTCACCTCTAGGAGGTCTCTGGATCATATGTGGTACCAGGGATCCACACCCAGGGTTGGCCACAGGCAAGGCAAGTAAGTGCCCTTCTCGCTGTACTGTGTCTCAGGCTCCTTTGGCTGGAAATATCTTGGAGGGAATTAGGGCAAAGTCTTCTCTCCTAACAAGAGTCTGAGTGTACAAATGTCTGAAGTATACACGTTTCAGTTTGATTAAATGACCATTCGGAGTTGAATCAGAGATTTAGAAAAAGACTTTGGAACTTTGGAAGTAGAGCACGAAGCTTCCATAAACCTCTAATAAAATGTGCTGTTACTACCTTCTCAAAGAATTAGTCCCATTTGTGTACTTCCAGCTTTCTTTTTTGACCTGTTAATTAAAAACACTCACGGAACTATTCAGTCCATTTGGATAGAAGTATTCACATATTCAAATCTGCTGCTCTTCCAGAATTGTAATCTATCCATTCTATTCAGTGAAGTGTGGATGGATCTACTTCATGAACACTGATTTGGTCTTACCGTGTCTAAGCTCACTGCAGAACGGTATGGAATATGTCTTGGGATATACTGTTTTTGCGTTTCCTCACAGATGCTTCTTCAGTGGAGATAAAGGAAACTCTAGAATCAGTGGACTCAAATTCTCTATTTTTGATGCTCTCCACGATAGGACGATTTAGAGTTTAAAAGTTTCTTCGGTTCCATTTTCTGCTAAAACATGGAGTAATGGTTCAGTGGTTTCTCGACGAGAAATTCAAGAACTACAGCACATTTTCTGATATTAATTCCTGGAGAATAGTCTTTATGTATGAGTTAAAAAGCTCAAGGATATAAATGACACTTAGAAGAGTGGTATTTTATTGGGAATTAAGTTCAAGGTCCTGAGTTTTTATTTTCTAGATATGCAGTTGAGCAAGATACATTGCACTTTCTGATTATTTAGTTTTAGGAAGAGTGTATTTGTTTTATCCTTATGAAGATGGGAAAGTTAGGTATTGCTTCTTCCTTGTAAATGGAAAGCAGAGAGTTGCCTAGAAATGATAGTAGAAAAAATGGAATTGTTTAATATGATAATAGAAAACATCCTTTATGCTCCAGCTGTTTCCAAAACTGTTTGTAGACATCTATTTTAATTAATGATTATATATTGTTAGTAAAGCAAATGCCAATGGAATTTGTAGCTATAGTAGTTTAAGATGCATTATTTCTTTAAATATTATATGTTGTTTCTTAAAATTATAAAATTATAATTGTTAGACTTAATTTAAGTATCAAACTTTGTAGTCTTGGGTTTTTTTGAATGCTTCTTGCCTTGAATCAGCTTGAATTACTGAAGCCAGAATAGTCTTTCAGGGTGTTCTTTATTAACTTACATAGGAACAAAATCTAAATATTTCACTCTTGTCTAAAAAAATGAATACAAACAAAGTATCTTGTAAGTAAGCATACTTTGAACTCTGAAGTCTGGCAGATAGTTACTTGAACATTTTGTTTTATTTTAAAGTATCTGTTGTTTGTTCTGAGGTTTTTCTTTGTTTTTGTAGTTCCCAAATTTAGTTTAGTTCTATATTATGTTTTTGTTGTTGTTTGGTTTGAGGGCCATACCCTGCAGTGCTCAGGTCTTACTCCTGGCTCAGAGGTTAGGGATCATTCCTGGCAGGGTAGGGGGACCATATGGTGTGCCAGGGATCCACCCCAGATCAGCCGTGTGCAAGGCAAATGCTCTATGCATTGTACTGTCACTCCAACCCCTAGTTTGATTACTTTGGTGGCCTCAAATTTTGCTGACCTTGGGGCCGGAGTGATAGTGAGTGAGTATGCCTTGCATACGGTCGATCTGGGTTCGATCCCCAGGATCCCATATGATTCTCAACTTCTCAAGTATTGCCAGGAGTAATTTTTCAGTGCACAGCCAGGAGTAACCCCTGAGCATTGCCGGATGTCACCCCAAATCAAAACAAAAAATTGTTGAGTTGAGATTTTAAAAAGCCAGCCAGTTCTAAGAATTCTGGTGTTATTTACTTTGTTCAGGGTCCAGAGAGATAGTACAAGGGTGAAGGCATTTGCTTTGCACGTGGTGGACCTCAGTCTGTTCTCTCCACACCTTATATGATCCTACACCAGAAGTGCCTCCTGAGTACAGAGCCAAGAATAGCCAGAATTTCCATGGGTAGCCCAACGCGCTGCCCTCACCTTCCTCCCCGAGGAAGGAACCCCACACTAAGTTGTCCATTCCTTCTTTCCTTATCCAGTCTTCTGAGTAATATTTATTTAGTGCTTGCTCTGTGCTAGGCATGGTTGGAGCCTTTGAGGGTGCAGAAATGAACAAAATAATCATTCCTGCATCCTGGGGGCTTTTACTGGTAAGAGCAAAATGCAGGAGAAAAGATAGTAACTCCACGTGAGAAAAGAATTTGCCTGAGACAGGTGCGAGGGAGTCAGAACAGGAGGGGTTCCGGGTCTCAATAGGCCAGGCAGGGCAGACCTCATGGAGAAAGGGAGGTGTGAGGATTCATAGGAAGGGAGGGAGGAGCTGTACCAGAGAGCTGGAAGGTTCTCGCACAGAGGCAATGGTCAGTGCCAATGGTCTGTGGAGAGACAGCCAGGAGGGCCTAGGGCGAGAAAGGGGTGAGTCATGGGGACTAGGGTAGGGCACGAAGTCAGAGCAACTTGGACCATGGGGAGCATACGGCAGGTGGACTTGGGATTTTACGGAGGAGAGGAGGTGCCCCTGGAGGCTCTTACACACGACAGAAATCATTTTGGAACAGGGTGGCTGGCCGGTGGGTAGAGTTCAGATTGAAGGTGGACAGGAGCAGAAATAAGAGATTATTTTGAGAATTGTCGCAGGCATCCCAGTGAGAGGCGATGAATGAGGGGGAAAGGAATGTGGAAGGAGTGGGGAGTTGAATTCTGGTGCTTTTTTTGGAATTCAGATGGGACGATTCTTTGGTGGACTGGATAGGAAGTACGAGAGAGGCATCAAGTCTGGTTCCAAGTGTGTGTTCTGTGTGTTTGGGGAATTATTTAAGCCACACCCAGAAGTGCTCAGGAAAGCTCTTTGGACTCCGTGCTCAGAAGTGACCTCTGGCAGTGCTGGGCCATGATTTGCTGTGCTAGGGACTAGAACCAGGAGAGTGACCACCACGGACCTCGTGCAAGTGCCTTACACCTGGTACTATCTCTCTAGCTTCTGGTTTTGGGTGCCCAGAGCTCACGATGTCTATGAACTGAGGGGACAGGTAGGTTGAGGATTGGGGAGACCAGGAGCTCAGGTTATGTATACTGCGATGCCTTGTAACATCTTGGCAGTCTGGATTTCAGGCAAAGAGCTGGTGACGCATGGGGCTCAAAGGGCTGGATGTGCTTTGCATGTTGGAATCCTGAGGCTCAATCCCTTGGGACCTCATAATATCCCTGGAGCACTGCCCGATACTACCCCCTCAACAAACAAACAAACAAAACCCTTACTGACATGAATATGTGAGCTGGAAGAAACTTAGGAGTTTTGTTTGTTTGCTTGTTTTAGTTTGGGGCCATATCTATCTCATACTTGAGGGGTATAGCTGGGAAATGCTGAGTTACAGGGGGCCTAGCCCTGGGCCCCCTGCGTGCAGAGCATGTGCTCCAGTCTGCTGAGTTCTTTCTGGCCCTTGATGCTCTTTAAAGCCAAGAGACTGCGTGCAATCACCACGGGGGTAAGCAAAGAAAGAGAAGAAGTGCAGAAGCTGAGTGTTGGGGTGTGCTAGATTTAGAAGGGGAGGAAGGCGAGAATAAAGACCGAGGGCTGCACAGGGGTGAGTGCTTAGGAGAGGCAATGTCCCCAGGAGTGAGGAAGGTCGTTGGTGGCAAGTGGCACTGACCGATGAAATGCAGGACATATCTTTGGCTCCAGACACTTGAGAGGTGAACTTGATGTTCGTTGGTGATCTTGGCTCGAGCAGTTTGAGTAAACAGCCAGCGATCACATCTTTTTTCTCATTTTGTGTGATCCATTGCATACCTTAAAAGTTGTTTTTTTTTTTTTAATCTGTTCTAACTCGGAGTCGACAGTGCTTTATAATTGATAAAATGCTTTCACAGCTATCTTAATTAAGTCTCCTAGCAGCCTGAGAGATGGCACGATAATATCGATGTTTATGTTGCAAAAGTAGAAATCGAGACTGCAGAAGTCAAGTGATTTGTCCAGCTATCCAGGTATAAGACAGAGTTGTCTTTTCACTTTAATGTCTTTGCTGTTCACTCCATGAGACCTGGTGGGAGTCAGGAAACAAACCCCAGGATCGTGTGGAAGCAGCATGTACGGAACGGAGTTAAACCGGGGAGAGAGTTCCTGTTTCTAGGTGTCAGAATCAACTCTTCTGAGCTGGACTTAAAAGATCGAAGCATGGCATCACTTAGAAAATGGGGTGGATTCACAGGGGCACCAAACACGGGCTGAGTAAGGGACTGCATGGAGGATGCCGAAGTCTCTGCTTCCGCTGGAAGCAGGAGGGACTGAGTGGAGAGGAGATGGTCCTGAGTGAGAGAAAATATAGTTTAAGCTTGGATTGAAATGTGTTTTGGAGATTCTTTGGGCGGGGGGTGGAGGGGCGGGGGTACGGGCTCACAGGCAGTTTCAGGAGTTCAGGATGCCCACTGGCAGGTCTTGCCCAGTGGGACCGGTGGTACAGTGTCGGGTTGCTTTGGTCCTGTGGTGCCAGGGATTAGCTGGGCTTCCCCAGCAGTGCTGAGGGGCTTCAGGGACCTCCTCTGGTGATGCTTGCACGCCTGCAGAGCCGTGATCTGTGATGTTCAAGAACCGTGAATGCGAGATCAAACCGGGATTGATTGCCTGCACACAGCTGTACTTGGGGTGGGGGTAGTTTGGGCCATGCTGCAAAGAGCTCAGGGCTTACTCCCATCTCTGTGCACAGGGGTCACTTATGGTGGCGTTCAGGGGACCATATGTGGTGCTGAAGGTTGAACCTGGGTTGGACCCATGCAGGCAAAGTGGCTTTGTGCTGTCTCTTGGACACCAAGTACCCGGATTGGGTCTGCTACCTTCTCTTTCCAGCCCCTGAAATGTGGTTTGAATGAGTTAGTTTTGGGGGCCACATCGGCGGTGCTGAGGGCTTATTCCTGGCTCTATGCTCAGGAATCATTCCTGATGGTGCTCGGGGGATCACCTGGGGTACCAGGAATTGAACCTGGGTTGGCCGCTTGCAAGATGAGAGCCTTCTCCACTGTACTATTGCTCTAGCCCTGAAATGGGATTTTAGTAACACAACTCCTAAGCGTCATCTGAACGTGCTTCATGGTACATCAGGTAGTTAAAAATTTAGAAATATCCGAACATCGCCACCAAAGCGTTTTCTTAGTTTGGGTTGCTCTAGCCAAGGAGCATAGGCGGGGAGGAAAGTAAGCAAGTTACTCTCTCACCGCTCTGGAGCCTGGTGCTCCAAGAGCAGGACATTAAGTCTGCTGAGTGTCGGCTTGCTGGTTGCCGTATCCTACACGGGACAGGCCTGGCGAGTTATCAGGTGTCTTTTGGGATGCCAGCCGTTAGCCTCATGCATGACGATTTCACCCTTAGGACCTGGTCATCTCCTATTGGGGGTTCGATTTCAACATATGAACCTAAGGACCCAGGCTTTCTCTAGCATGCATATTTCCATGAAATATGTCAGTAAACCTTAGACCCTGGAATAGGTTTGTTGACCCTTTCTACACTCTCTATGGGTCAGGGATGATTTTGGCTTCAAGGAGGACATAGCCAGGACTGCAGGGCTTAGATGTCTTAGAGGGCAGAGAGGGTTGGGGAGGTTCGGTCCCCAGCAATGTACCACCAGCGGTGGCCCTAGTGGCCCCCAGCAATATTGGGGAAGTCTCAAAACACCAACCAAAGCAAAAGAATAATAATAATGATAATACTGCCACTGTCATCCTGTTGCTCGTTGATTTGCTCGAGCAGGCATCAGTAACGTCTCCATTGTGAGACTTGTTATTGTTTTTGGCATGTCGAATACGCCACAGGTATCTTGCCAGGCTCTGCCGTGCAGGTGGGATACTCTCGGTAGCTTGCTGGGCTCTCCAAGAGGGGTGGAGGAATCAAACCCAGGTCAACCACATGCAAAGCAAACGCCCTACCTGCTGTGCTAAATACTTAGGGGCTGGAGAGATAGTACAGAGGGTAGGGGACTTGCCATGCATGTGGCCGACTCAGGTTCAATCCCTGGAACCCGTTATGCTTCTCCAAGCACCACCAGGAGTCATATCCTGAGCTCAGAGTCAGGAGCTAACCCCCCCCCCCAAAAAAAAAAAAACAAAGCAAAAACAAACCAAAAAAGTACGTAGCCCAGTGGGACTCTAAGAGGAAGGATATACTTGTCTTTTTCTTTGTTTTTGCTTTCACATGAATTTCAAAATAGCGCTCTCCCAGCCACTGATAATTCAGTAGCCCAGGGGTCTCTGTTGCTATTCATCTGGATTTCTTCTTCTGGTCCCACGAGAGGAGTGGCAGCTCTGTCTCTCACAGGAAGACCAGAATCTGATAGATGGGTTTAGATTTATGGTTTACCATTTATTAATTGGGGTGCTCAGCCGCACCATTTGTTTTTCAATCCTGCTTCTCCATCATTTCCGATGGTAGTCAGTTACTGTTTCCAACCCGCCACCCCTACCCTGTTGTCCCCACTCAACCACTAACCCACGTTGCCCGTCTCCGGTGAGTGGTCCCTTTTTGGAAATAGTCAGATTGTACAGCTAGTGGCCTTTTCATCTGCCTTCTTTCATTGACCAATGGTGTCTTGAGTCTCATCCAGGCTTTAGTATGTACCTATGGCTTGTTATTTACTGTAAGGGGATGTATAGCATTTTATTTTCCATTCACCAGAGGAAGGACTTGTACCTTGTTGCCACATTTTATCTGTAGGGATGAACCTGCTGTGCATATTTTTGCCCAAGTCATTGCATGAACATATGCTTTCATTTGGACTTGAGTGATAGCACAGCGGGTAGTGTGTTTGCCTTGCATGCAGCCGACCTGGGTTTGATTCCTCTGTCCCTCTCGGAGAGCCCGGCAAGCTATCAAGAGTATTCTGCCTGCATGGCAGAACCTGGCAAGCTCCCTGTGGCGTATTCGATATGCCAAAAACAGTAACAAGTTTCACAATGGAGATGTTACTGGTACCTGCTTGAGCAAATCCATGAACAATGGGATGATAGTGCTACAGTGCAGGGCTATGCTTTCATTTCTCCTAGGCAGGAGTCTAGGAATTGGCTCATTGTACCTTAAATTCAATTTGAACGTTTAAAAAACTTGTCTGGATGTTTTCTAAAGTGGTGATACCATTCTATAGATGTGAGTCTTCCACAATGCATGAATGGTGCAAATATTTTCTTGTTTTTTGTGTGGGGGGTGGACTTTTTGGGGCCAAGTCAGGTGATGCTCTGGGTTTACATCTGGCTCTGTGTTCTGGGGTCACTCCAAGAGGTTGGGAGACCAGTTGCCGTGCCAGGGGTCATACTTGTGTAAACTGCATGTAAGGCAATACTATACTATACTATACTATACTATACTATACTGTACTGTACTGTACTGTACTGTACTGTACTCAACTCTACTCTACTGTACTCTACTCTACTGTACTCTACTGTACTCTACTCTACTCTACTCTCTCTCTGGCCCCAAGGTCCAATATTTCTATGCTGTCTCCTTTTATATCTATTTTTGTTTGTTTCGTGTTTTCTTTCTTTTGTCTTTTCTTCAGTTTATATATATATTTTTTCAAGACCAGGGAGGCTTTCTAAGAAGACTTTCAGGAGACTTCCCAGAGTGACTGCTGAAGTCTTGGACAAGGCCTGCCCAGGAGAGTGGGATTACTCTGAGAGCTCAACAGACCCCCTAACCTGGCAGGGCCCCCCAGTACACGTTGGGAAAAAGGCTGGCTCTGGGGTACGTACCCCGTGGTTTCAGCCATGTGTCAGTCGGGCTGGTGAAGGGCGCATTATTCATCTCATTGCACAAAACAGCACCAAGTCTGGTAATTTTATAACTATTATGCTTTTAAAAGGTGGATGCCAACTTGAACAGAAATAATAGGTTCTGCTGGAATTTGGGTCATTAAGGTATTCTCTGCTTATCACATGAAGAATTTCTGAAACATAACCTGTCCAAACTTATGTCAAAACAAGCAGAGCCTTGGTGAGGGCCTTTGTGGGCAGTGGCTAAGCCCTAGCATTCCTTTCTTATGAAGCAACTTGTAACTATTTTGGCATCCAAGTGGCCATGTTTTTTTTTTTCCCCTTTCTTTTTCTTTTTTTTGTAATCTCGGTTAAGTGTAAGTTAACAGCCACCAAATCCTTGGCTTAAGATATAGAAAGAAATTTAGGCTATGTTAAGTGTTGGACAACTTGCCAGCAACTTAAAAAAAGATTATTCGAGCATGGAAAAAAAATTAAAATAGCCCCAGAGAGAATGTTTAAAGGGTTGGAATATGTGTTTTGTTTGCAAAGACCCTGGATTTGATACCTGGCCTCATCTAATCGCTGTTGGGAGTGACCCTGGACCACCAATGCTAGGTGTGGCCCCAAAGACTATGTTTTGATAGTCTTTTTATTCATGCATTCATTAAATCATTAATTTTTTTTTTGGGTGGGGGCATACCTGGCACCTAGCAGTGCTCAGGGCTTCCTCCTCCTGGCTTTCGCTCAGGGATCATTTGTGGTGGTGTTCAGGAACTCTATACAGTGCTAGGGATTGAATAAGGGTTGACTAAATGCAAGGCAGGTATATCTGCTGATAGATAGTAGAGAAATATTTTGTTTTGTCTGTATGTTTGGGGATCATACCTGGTGGTGCTCAGGGGTTACTCCTGGTTACTGCCTTGAGGAATTAACACCTGGTGGTGCTCAGAGAATCAAATGGGGTGCCAGGGATCAAACATGGGTGGGATGTGTGCAAGGCAAGCACCCTACTCGTTGTATTATATCTCCAACCTCCAGCCTGGCATTTTTTATTAATTCTTTCTAATCCTGTTTTTTATTGTGAGGCAAAACAGATAAAAGGATAGGAAAACCTTGGTATGTGTGGGATATGTTGCAAAATCTAAATATTAGTATATTTTTGTGAAAGGATGGAGTTTCAGATGATCCATGCTTGGAGAGTCCCTATAAACCGAAGCAAAAGATTTTGCAATTAAAATCCATCAACTACTGAAATTAGCCATCCCTCTAGGTAATTGTGGGAGAAAATTATATTTGAGACTGATTTCTGTGATATTCCTGTTGTTAAAACTGTCGAATTATTTTGTTTGCTTTATTGAGGTGTTTTTTTGTTTCTGTTTTTTTTTGTGGAGGGGCTTACACCCTAGGGTGCTCAGGGATTGCTACTGTCTCTGCTCAATGGTCACTTCTGGTGGGGGTCAGGATAAGACAGAGAACTGGGATTAAACTGAGTTGGCTACATGCAAAGCAAATGCCTTATCTGCTGAACTATCTCTCTGATCTTTTATTGAGATCTCAGAGTTGGTACAATTATAGACAATGGTAATAGTTCCACGTTAATATGATTTACTTCTATTCCTTTGATATGTTAACATAGTTTGAGGTCCATTTAAAAAATTAGGTTTAAAAGGAGGTTTGCTCTGCTAAAACTTTCATAGTCCTAAGAAATTGGCTTTGAAGTAGATCTGAAACAGTGTGATGGTGAAAACCAGCCAATGTTTAAGAGATCTTAATGGGACAGTGTCATTATTTCTAATTAACTCCCCAAAGATGACACCTAACAATATTAGAATTCCCACTCTAGAGCAAAAACATTTTTTTTTTGCATTGTCTTTTCATCTCATTTTTGCTTCTGCTGTGGCTTCCAAGGAAGAGCTTTGGAGACCCTTTGGGGGGAGATGGTTTCGGTGAGCAGCTGCTCTGGGTGTTGTGAGGCTCGGCAGGGGGTAAGCCGGAGGTTCATGTCTTTCTCCCTTCCTCTTGGCCTGCTGGACCTCATTTCTCTGGGCTAGGATAGGTCTTCCAGAAAGCTTCCACCACAACCAGGTTTAGTTGTCTGTGCTTTGCTTCCTTTTCACCAGGCCTGGGCGTGCCCAGTATGAACTTGACCCTTCTCACCACAAACTGGGAGATTTTCTGAGCCCCCATTTGCCTGCCTGACTCCCTCTCTCTCTCCCTCCCTCCCTCCCTCTCTCCCTCCCTCCCTCCCTCTCTCCCTCCCTCCCTCCCTCCCTCCCTCCCTCCTTCCTTCCCTCCTTCCCTCCCTCCTTCCTTCCTTCCTTCCTTCCTTCCTTCCTTCCTTCCTTCCTTCCTTCCTTCCTTCCTTCCTTCCTTCCTTCCTTCCTTCCTCCCTCCCTCTCTCCCTCCCTCCCTCCTTCCCTCCCTCCCTCCTTCTTCCTTCCTTCCTTCCTTCCTTCCTTCCTTCCTTCCTTCCTTCCTTCCTTCCTTCCTTCCTTCCTTCCTTCCTTCCTTCCTTCCTTCCTTCCTTCCTATCTACCCGGCAATGCTTATGGGTTACTCCTGGCTCTCCACTCAGGAATTACTGCTGGCAGTGCTCAGGGGAACCTATGGGATGCCAGGGATCAAACCAGGGTCAGCCTGGTTTTTGTTCAGTTCTCAGTCTTCAGAGCTGGCCAATTTCAATGGACCCTTTCCAACAGGTCTTTGGGTTCTGCTACCTGGAGTTAATGAAATCATCTTGGGTTAGAATACGTGGGTTAAAAAAAAAAGGAAAAAAATTCCCCAGTATTTATTCCCAAATCAGAACTCTCCATTTGCTGCCTCTTGGCCCTTCATGCAGGGCATGGAATTGATTTGCGTACTCGCCGTTGCATCCTTGGGGTCTGGTGGAACACACCGCCTCGCAGAAGACTGGGATGTGCAGAGCCCCTGTTAACAGCGAATGTATCTTAGTGTTGTTCTGATTCTTCGAAAACCGCGTGTGGATGAATAATGCACGGGCTGGTTCTCTATCAAGCAGACTGATGGAACGGCATAAAGGTGCATCCAGACTCTCTGACTTGGGTTGGCCTTGCTGGGCGACCCCTGGAAGGGCCAGGAATAAGAGGGTGTTTGGGTTCGAGTTGCTGGAACCTGGAATCAGCAGTCTTTCATTCTGGGCCTTATTTAGAAGCAGCTGTTGATGGAAACTGTTGCTAATAAAGTTGGGTGTTTGGGGAGGAAACTGGATACCAGGGAACAGGGAAGCAGGGATAATTTTCAGGAGATATTCTTGTGTGTGTGTGTGTGTGTGTGTGTGTGTGTGTGTGTGTGTGTGTGTGTGTGTGTTTTGTTTCTGTAGAGGGGCCACACTCAGAAGTACTCAGGGGGCTGGAGCGATGCACTAGGACTGTACCCAGTGCTGCTAGGGGTGAAACTTGAGGTCTTGCATAAGCGAGACATGTGTTCGGCCACTTGAGTTGCATCCGGGTTCCTATTGTGTATCTTTCGAACTTTGACCTGTGCTATATTTTACCCATTGGATATAGGAGAGTGAAAGGAAAGAAAGAAGGAAGATGGGAGGAAATAAATTTCACTATGGGGAACAATACATCTATTAAATAATGTTTTCAAGTTCTGTGGTTCTCTGTAGTTCTGGTGAAGTTCTTTTCTTTTTTTCTTTTTGGGTCACACCCGGCAATGCTCAGGGGCTACTTCTGGCTCATGCACTCAGGACTTACTTCTGGCAGTGCTCGGGGACCATACGGAATGCTGGGGATTGAACCAGGGTTGGCCTCGTGCAAGGCAGACGCCCTACCCTCCGTGCTATCGCTCCAGCGCCTCTGGCGAAGTTCTTAGGAGATGAAGTTACAGAGCAGAAGGAGCCTTTCAGACCTTCCTGTAGCTTGTCTTCAGGGAAATGATTTTCTGTGCCTGTGTCAACCTCTCGGAGAGTCGGGCAAGCTACCAAGAGTATCCCACCCACACGGCAGAGCCTGACAAGCTCCCCGTGGCATATTTGATATGCCAAAAACAGTAACAACAAGTCTCATAATGGAGACGTTACTGGTGCCCGCTTGAGCAAATCTATGAACAACAGGACAACAGTGCTACAGTGTCAACCTCCTAAGTGGGCATTGTTGTTAACATTTTGCAAGTGAGTTGGACCCCAGTGTGTGAGTCTGACTTCCAAACAGTGTGCTATGCTGCCTGTCTCACCAAGGGCCAGGGTTAGGGAACTCTAAGATTGAGTGGTGTAAACAGTGGTTTCTTGAGGCCCTGCCAGCTAGGAAACCCCATGTGGAGAAGCAGGCAGTTTCCGTGCCTTTCTGGTTTGTACACGGCCACCTTCTCTCTGATGACAGAGAGAACCGTGGTCTTGTTCTCTCATCAGGGCACCAAGCCCATCGCTCTCACGGCATCAAGCATACCCCCCAGGGCCCCCTATCTTCAGCATGTGCATTTGAAGGAAGAAACGTTCAGGACACACCTCTGCTGCTTTAATAAGATGGAGTTGATGAGATCTACGGACAGTCTCAGCATCAGCTCACTGACCAGAACAGGCAGGAAAAGTTGGCCCACAGAGGAAATGTGACTGTTCCTCCTGCAGTCTTCATGCCCTCTCTCTCTCCCTCCCTCCCTCCCTCCCTCCCTCCCCGTTCCCTCCTCCTCCCTCCCTCCTTCCCTCCCTCCCTCCCTCCCTCCCTCCCTCCCTTCCTTCCTTCCTTCCTTCCTTCCTTCCTTCCTTCCTTCCTTCCTTCCTTCCTTCCTTCCTTCCTTCCTTCCTTCCTTCCTTCCTTCCTTCCTTCCTCCCTTCTTCCTCCCTCCCTCCCTCCCTTCCTCCCTTCCTCCCTTCCTCCCTTCCTTCCTTCCTTCCTTCCTTCCTTCCTTCCTTCCTTCCTTCCTTCCTTCCTTCCTTCCTTCCTTCCTTCCTTCCTTCCTTCCTTCCTTCCTCCTTCCTTCCTTCCTTCCTTCCTTCCTTCCTTCCTTCCTTCCTTCCTTCCTTCCTTCCTTCCTTCCTTCCTCCTCCCTTCCTCCTTTCCTTCTTCCTGCTTGCCTAAACACTTGTCCATCCATCCATCACACAATGACCTATTGAAATATCATCCAGCCCCGTGTCTCCTGTTATTGTCAGGAGTTGGGGATACAAAGTTTAGTGAGATCAAACATGATTCTCCCCCTCACGTGGCATAAAGGAAAAGTGGCATCTGTGAGTAAATATATTTGGGAAATTAGACACGTTGAGTGTGTTTCTTTGGGAGGTTCATCTGGACCTGTAAATGCTCTGAAGTGAGGGGTGGTTAGACGGTCTACTTTCTTGTCATCTTGACTATGCAATTACAGTTCCTCTTTAGACTTTTTTCATTAACCAATCACAGAATGGATCTTCTGATGAACCTACTTCACAAATAACAGTCCCGAAGATTTCCCTGGTGCACCGTCACTTCACAATTTAATGCGTTATACATTTGAAAGTAGGTTTTAATTTAGGGGGACAAACCTGAGAGTGCTCATGGGGATACTCCTGGCTTTGTGCTGAAAGAGGTCACTCCTGGCAGTGCTTACAGGACCATGTATGGTGCTGGGGACCAACTCAGGAACTGGCCATAGTATAAGACAAGTGCTTTTATTCCTATACTATCTCTCTGGCCCAATATTTGGTTTTTTTTTCCTTTTTGGGTCACACCCGGCAATTCTCAAGGGTTACTCCTAGCTTTGCACTCAGGGATTACTCCTGACGGTGCTCGAGGGACCATATGGGATGCTGGGAATCGAACCAGGGTCGGTTGCATGCAAGGCAAATGCCCTACCCGCTGTGCTATCTGTCCGGCCCCTGGCCCAATATTTGAACTTAAACAGAATTGACATGAAAGTAGTGGCAAGGAGGGGGGGATGGGCCAGGAATCTTGTTGCTAGAAGCAATGAGGAACCAGTTCTGTCCCGACCCCCCAAAAGTGCAGACCCTCATGTCCACACCTTGGTTGTGGATGCCTGGTTTTCTGGGTCCTGAGAGGCTTCTATAATTTTCAATGTAATATACAAACTGCGGGCTGGAGCGATAGCACAGTGGTTGGGCATTCGCCTTTCACGCGGCCGACCCGAGTTTGATTCCTCCGCCCCTCTCGGAGAGCCCGGCAAGCTACCGAGAGTATCGAGCCTGCGCAGCAGAGCCTGGCAAGCTCCCCGTGCGCATCCGATATGCCAAAAACAGTAACAATAAATCTCTCAATGAGAGACGTTACTGGTGCCCGCTCGAACAAATCGATGAGCAATGGGATGATAGTGACAGTGATACAAACTGTCCTGGGACTGGGGCAAGAGCACAGCGGGTAGGGCGTTTTGCCCTGCACGCGACCAACCCAGGTTCGATTCCCAGCATCGTCCCCCGAGCATCACCAGGAGTAATTCTTGAATGCATGAGCCAGGAGTAACCCCTGTGCATCGCCGAGTGTGACACAAAAAGAAAAAAAAACAAAAACAAAAAACTGTCCTGTGTCTTTGTTTTCTACTACGTGCGCAGGGCTCTGCATATAACCAGTCACTCACACCCCGACTCTGAACTGTGTGTGAACTGACTCTACTGGTTCAGCTATTCAGCGCCAGAAGAGATGTCTTTAAAATTTTATTGGAAGAGAAGTGAGACCAGCAAGATCTGGGTATTCATTTGCAAAAGAAGAAATTAATGCCCCAGGGGCTTCGTTCCTCTAAGTTTATTGCATCTCGAAGCTTGGATTTATATCGCCTTTTAATGTAGCAATTTCTTTGCTATGCTGGGTTATTAATAATACCACCAAGAAGACTTCATTTGGCAGAACAAGAAAAGCCAGTCATTCCAGGCGGTGGCTTGATGTCTTAATTAGATATTACCTTGGTGCTTGCTTTTCTCTTCTTCTGCACTGACAAGATCTCCATGGCAGTGTTGTGGGATTTCTGGATCAAACACAGAATGTCTTCTGCTCAAATCTTCCATGAAATGTAATTTGAAGCCACGAGCTTGGTTCTTACTCAAGCAAAACTCTTACTGTATCTACTGGGACTTTAGCTAAAAGGGAACTTGCAGGATTATGTTCTTTGGAAAATATAAATATTTGTCTTTGAGGAAAGCTGCAGGAAAATAAAATCTAGACCATAGCTCTGGAGACTGGCCGGGTGGTGGGATATTATTCTTTCTAATCCTGTGGCACTTCTAACAGGCATTGTCTTTTTCTCCCGTAGGAAGATAAGTTCTCCTGCAGACTCCTTGCTTAGGTGCTCAGTCACATTACACATCTAAGTAGGAGCTAAGCTAAATGGCAGAAGATTTTGCCAGTGTTGTTGAATTAAACATAAAAGACACCACGAGGCAATGTGGCTACTCTGCTGATTATGTTTTTTTAAAAAAACTTTTTAAAATTTGATTTTATTTTTAATTTTATTTTTCTTGAATCTCTGTGAGATACAGTTATAAGCTTCATGTTTGGGTTTCAGTCATACAATGATCAAACACCCATCCCTCCCCCCGTGCACATTCCCCATCATCAATGTCCCCAGTATAGCCCTCTTTCCAACCCTCCCCCTGCCTCTATGGCAGGCAATTTCCCCCATACTCTACTTTGGGGCATTATGGTTTGTAATATAGATACTGAGAGGCCATCACATTTGGTCCTTCATCTACTTTCAGCACACATCTCCCATCCCGAACGATCCCTCCAACCATCACTGTCTTTAGTGATCTCTTCTCTATTCCTTTGCTCATCATGTTAACTTTGCTTTTGTAGTTTGGTAGAACATAGGGAGTGGTTTCTTTGCAGATAACTACTGGGAATTGTTTTTTAAGTATTTATATATCATGGCTTAATGCTGAGTAGAAATAGGGAGGGTCTGGAAAAATAGAACAGGGGCAAGGTGCTTGCCTTGCATGTTGCTGACTCTGGTTGGATGCCCAGCACTGCGTATGTTCACCTGAGTGTCACCAGGCGTCACTCCTGAACACAGAGGCAGGAAATAGTCCCTGAGGACAGATGAGTATGGCCAGAAACCTATCCAATAAAAAATACTTATAGACTACTGGATTTGGCAAGATTTGGTTGCTTCCATTGTTCTTAGCAAGGAAACAACCTAACAGCTATTTGCTGTAGTATGACTAAGAGGAGATCTTGGTTGTTGCTTCTCCAGGTTATACCGGTGAGTTGGGAGTGATTAGATTTGAAAGAGAACCACGTGTACCCTATTGAAATGAACTGGCGCTTGAATGATTGATTACCTCATTTTTTGGATTAAGGTCGAAATTGAAATTAGACAGTTTAATCTTTTGCCTACTTACATGTCCAGTCAATGAAATCCTTGGATTGTTGACCCTATCTCCATTTCTCTGCCATCTTTTAAATTTGCTCCAAATATCTCTTTTACTTTTCACTGCTCAGACCTCGTTTTTCACATTTTATTTTTTACTACTCAGACGACTCAGTCTTACCACCAAAGCATTAAGTGTATGACTGGGGTATTGCCAAAAAAGGTTCCTTATGTAATTCCCAAGAAACAGGCTTATACCTGTATAATAGACCAGGCATTATATTATTTTGCCCGAGGCATCACAGTTGCTCAAGAAATAATTATCTGACTGATTGAACTGATGGTTAAAATCAACAAATTTTGCTGTCATTCAAGTCATAGTTAGCAAGTTAGGCGTCCTGGGCTCACATATCAACCTTGTAAAAGATCTTGTGGGGTCGTTAAGTGTTTTCTTAGGAGTGGTTCTTTTTCTGTCTAAGGGAATTAGAGTGTATGCCACACATGTGAGTCACCTATATGAATACAGCTTTCCTACTAGTTGCATTAAAGAAAAAGGCACGGCAATATTTTTAGTAACAGATTTAACTGAGTATATGGAGACTATAATTTCAGCATAGAATCAAAATAAGAACCATAGAATATTCTGCCTGTTTTAGCTCTTGAAATCATATGTATATTTTGGACTTACAGTACATCTGAATTTGACGTGGTGTTAGAAAGCCACATATGGTTAGTGGCTACCATATTGGACAGTGCCTCATGATGCCATCTGGTGTCTTCTATTTTAAGTAGTTCTTGCTAACTAGATAAAAAAAATTGAATTTTATAAACCCTGGAGTGGTATATACATATAGATCTGTGAATGACTGGTATAAAAATTGTATCAACTCCACCATGGAGATACAATTATCCAACTGAAACAAAGTTTGCAAGATTTATCATTTAGAAACTGTATAAAGGTCCAGAGAGATAGCTTAAGGGGCTGAAGCACGAGCTTTGCAGGTTGGAGCTCTGGGTTCAATTCTCTGCGCTGCCTAGTTCAGTCCTCCACCCCTGAGCTAGAAGTAGCTCTAAGCATCACTGGGTGTGTCTTAAAAAACAAACAAGGGTCTGGAGTGATAGTCCAGTGGGTAGGACATTTGCCTTGCATGCAGCTGACTTGGGTTTGATTCCCAGCATTCCATATGGTTCCTGAGCACTGTCAGGAGTAATTCCTGAGTGCAGAGTCAGGAGTAACTCCTGAACATTGTCAGGTGTGACTGAAAAAGCAAAAACAAAACAAAACAAAACGAAACAACCCAAACCAACAAAACCAACCACACTAACTGTAGCACTGTAGCACTGTCATCCTCTTGTTCATCGATATGCTTGAGCGGGCACCAGTAACGTCTCCATTGTGAGACTTGTTACTATTTTTGGTATATTGAATATGCTACGGGTGACTTGCCAGGCTCTGCCGTGTGGGCGAGATACTCTTGGTAGCTTGCCAGGCTCTCCGAGAGGGGTCGTGGAATCGAACCCAGGTTGGCTGCATGCAGGGCAAACAACCTACCTGCTGTGCTATCGCTCCAGTCCACCACACTAACAAACAAACAACAACAACAAAAAAGCAGAGAACAAAACAAAGCACACACACACACACAAAACCAAACAACTGTTGTAAAATATGTAATCACCTCTAAATATTAGGACTCACAGTCTGAGAGTCATACTATTATCGGTATTTGTTGTGCCAGGAATTGAATCTATAGATTCAAGGCCAGCCTCTGAACGACGTCTCTGGCCCCGTCTTCTTTATTATCGTGGAAGCAAGTTATCTTCTTTCAGGCCTTGGCTTTCTGTTTTGCAAAATGGGAATGAGACTTTGTGTTGCTGATAATGTTGACGAAGGGATTGCCATGGAGGATTGATCGCACAGTAGTGGCAATTAAAATATGTGCCCTAGCAAATGGACTCCATCCATGGTTTATTGTGTTCTGTTTTCTTTTGCACACAGAACTCTAGAGGCTAAAACTGGGGTCATCTATGCCCTGTATTTGCCAGTCTTTTTAATTGTCGTTTTTTGCAGTCAATGTCTCACTGATGTGATTGTTTGATGAAGAGATAATTGCCATTTTGTTTGAATGGATTCCACTTGCATTGTTCCAGGTAGCTCCTATGGTGGCTGTAGAGGATGCCAAGAAATCAGTGTGCTGGCACTTAGGGGAGAAAATTTGGGCAAGCCTTATGTAATGTTTTTGGGCAATTGAACGGAATTTAGAGACTTATAAATTAGAAAACCTTCCAATTTTATGTTTACATCTATTATCTAGTTGGGAGAGGTGGTCATGTTTGAGAAATGATTCTAGGTATGTAGAGGTTCATTCTCTATGAAGCCTGGTC
Source organism: Sorex araneus (assembly GCF_027595985.1). NCBI lineage: Eukaryota > Metazoa > Chordata > Mammalia > Eulipotyphla > Soricidae > Sorex > Sorex araneus. The sequence goes on from NC_073303.1 coordinate 13,217,020, forward strand.
AATCTCTCTTTGTGGTAATCATTTTTGTTTGTTTGTTTGGGCTACACCTGGCAGTACTCAGAGTTTACTCCTGGCTTTGTGTGTAGCGATCAAGTCTGCTGGTATTTAGGGCACGTCTGGGGCCAGGGATTAAACCCAGTCCACTGCATGTTAAGTGAGTGCCTTACATGTTGTAGCATCCCTCCAACCACTGTTCTTGGTCACGAATCACGAAATCACGAAATCCCGTTAATCACCGATTTCTTGGGTGGGCTCAGTAACATCTCATTTCGTCCTTTCCCTGAGATCTTAGAAGTCTATCTCAACTCGGCCCTCCCAATGATGTTACACTGGGGGCTCTTCAGGGTCAGGGGAATGGGATCCAGCTTGTTACTGGATTTTGCATATGAATACACTATGGGAAGCTTGCAAGGCTGTCCCATGGGGGCAGGAAACTCTCAGAAGCTTGCCAGTTTCTCCCAGAGGGAGAAGAAGGCTAAAGATATCGCTGTTTACTGTTCTTGGTAATTTTATAAATTTGGGGAATATAAATTTTATGATAGAAAAATATGTTTAGCTATTATTTACCTTGCTTTGGGTAAAAAGTAAAAAAATATATATCACAAGATATTCAGTTAAAATTTGTTTTCTAGTATCCTACCAACAGGCTCCTCCAGGCTTGGCCAAAACTTGTTTTTCTGGTTTTTAAATGTTAAAAATATGTTAGGAGTGAAGGGTTTCTTTTGCTACTTTTGGCAAACTTTTACATAATGTTTGTATTTTTAATTAAACAAGGTCTTTGATTCTAACTGACCATTTCATAACTAGGGTGGGTGACTAGAGTCTGGCTTTGCTTTCACTAATAACGAAACCGTGTTCTGATCTGCCTTTCACTGTTGGTAGAGTTAAGGGAAGAATATGTAAGACCAACAGTATTTAGCAAACTTCTGCCAGATAGATGAATACTATTTTGATTTTTGAGGGGCCCTTCAGCTGTGAGGGCAAGAGCATTTGCCTTCTTTGATGACCTTATTTTCAACCAGGTCCACTTTACTGGAAATATTTGGGAGTTCCTGTCTGAGAGAAAACATACCCATATTTTTGCATCTGATTTAGAATCTTGAATTATCCTTTGTGTATTATTGTGGATGGGGGAACCGAGTCTTTGAAACTCCTGGAATTAACTGTGATACTGAAGGAGGTGGATGAGATGGCTGCATTATTCTTCCTCCTATGGAAACACAATCATATTCTTGAATGTTTCTGTGAGTCACCCTAAATGTTACAAAGCCATAGAGTGGAGTTCCACTCTAAAACAAAGCAGAGACAGTTGATTTGAGGAGTGAGGAATGGAGAAGAAAAGAGCTGATAGAAATATTTGTCTTACTGAGTGTACGTGGAAGCTGGTGTTTCCTTTACTGTGTGTGTAAGGATAGTTCCTGGGTGAACCACTTCATCTTGTGACTGTGGTTTTTGGCTTTCATTTCTGCTTTGATATGACATGGATGGGAAATTCAGTTCTGTTGATTGTTTGGCAAGAAATCTCATTGTCAGAGGAGTCAACAGGTGGTGTAGGTGATATTTTGGAGCCCAGTAAATACTTCTTATATGAAATATAGTGGGCTGAAGTGATAGCACAGCGGTAGGGCATTTGCCTTGCACACAGCCGACCTGAGTTCAATTCCTCCACCCCTCTTGGAGAGCCCGGCAAGCTACCGAGAGTATCTCGCCTGCATGGCGGAGCCTGGCAAGCTACCCGTGCGTATTGGATATGCCAAAAACAGTAACAACAAGTCTCACAATGGAGACGTTACTGGTGCCCGCTCGAGTAAATCGATGAGCAATGGGATGACAGTGACAGTGACAGATGAAGTATATTGTTCAGCTGATGAGTTCGTAGAAATTCCTGGGAGAGAGGGTAACCCTTTTCCTTCATGTTACTAAAAAACTGTATCTGTTACTTTTCTGGAGAAATTTTGGTTCTTTGGGACTTAGGATTCACTTTTTTTTTTTTTTTTAGACTAAATGATGGTGAAGTTGAGGTTTCTGACTGCCAGGGCTCTGCTAGGGTGGGTAGAGGGACCCACCCACCCTCCTCTGGGGTGCCCTGGATCTGAAATTCTGGATCTGAAATCTGGCATGGGGTCTAGAAGCATCTCTGTCAATGAGGGTGAAGTTCAATGCCAATGTTACTTCTTCATTTCAAGAGCACTTGGCTTGGGGCTGGAGAGGTGCTATGGGGTAAGGCCTTGCCTGAGACCCACTCCAGCTCCATTCTTGGTATTGCATATGGTGCACTCTTGAGCACTGCCAGGAATGACCCCTGCGCACAGAGTCAGGAGTCAGCCCTGAGGACATCTGAACGTGGTCCTCAGCAACCCCATTCCCTCAAAATAGAAGCTCGAATACTTATCATATTTCATAAGTGAACAGTTTTCAGCAGTCACCATGAGTACAGAGCACTAGTCTTTGAGCCAATAAAGCATCATTTGCTTGCTCTTAATAACTTGATTTGAAAACCCTAACAGAGTGGGTGAACATGTTTTGCTTAGATTTTAGCTATCTGTCTTTGAAAGGAGGCAAGAGTCCACTTATTCACCAGCGAGGAGCTGTGAAAGCGTTTTCATTGATGTTATTCGCACTGTTGGACACTCTCAGCACACTGGTTCATTCTGGAACAGGTCCCGAGATTGTGAAAGGAGAGAGAGAGGGTCTTTCCACCAAGGATATGTGGTGTTCCAGAGGGTAAATTGTAGGGTTCGAGACAGAGCCCTGTCCTAGTCTGCAGACAGTGCCCCCAACTTCCTCTTGTGATTTGGTTGAGTATCCAAGGGAAAGTGGAAAATCTTTTAAGGATTCTTTTTTTTCTTAAAGAATTAAAGAATTAGGGGCTGGAGCAACAGCACAGAGGGCAGGGCATTTGCCTTGCATGCAGCCGACCCAGGTTAAATTCCCAGTATCCCATAGGGTCCCCTGAGCACCACCAGGGGTAATTCCTGAGTGCACAGTCAGGAGTTACCCCTGTGCATCGCCGGGTGTGACCCAAAAGGAAAAAAAAAAGAATTAACGAATTAATTTTTTTTTCTTTTTTGAAAAAAAAGAAGAGGAGAGGAGAGGATGGGAGGGGAGGGGGCGGGAGGGGAAGGGAGAGACAACAACAAAATCTTAAGGAAGTTTCCATGTAAATGTCTTTCATGCAGATCTCTTTCCAAATTGACTTCTTTCCATTCTTTAGTGCCCCTCCCATGAAATTAAACTTCGGCTTAAGACATATTTCAGGGCCACAGATGTTTGCTCTTTTGTGCTTTCAAATTCCATTTATTATTTGGATTGCTTGCGGTCACAGACAGTCCCCACCAGGCCTGGTATTATCACCCACCGGGAGAGCCTCGCTTCCTGAAGGCGTGTTGTCTGACTTCGTCTGTTCTTGAAATAGGAACGCTATCGTGGGTCTTGAAATAGGAGTGCTATCTTGGGATAAATCAGGGCACAGCCCAATATTAATCTCTTTAGCTCTACCTGCTCTAATGGTGCACTTCATCAAAACGAACCTGGAAAGTGAAATCCATGCAAGGATCCAGGATCGTGGTGTGATGTTGCTCCTGCCCTTCCCTCTCGCCAAAGGACGAAATGGGCGTGGGCTCCTGGCCAACCTGGGGAAGTAAATGAGTGGACATTAACCGCTTCCAACACTGAAAGCGTTTGTTCCCCCAGGCCGTTTGGATTCTTCTGTGTTAGACTGGATGGTCCCGAGGAATGTGTGATAGCCTCCAACGCCGCAGATGGTGACTATTGACTATTACAAACATATGTCTGCGAAGGTTTTAAAATGCTGTGTCGACTCCTCATTGGCCATAGCAGACTGCATGCTCGGACCTTCGAGTGCCCCTCGTTCATTCCAGGGTTTGACATTTCTAGGACTTAGCCAGGAAGAGACTATTGGTTGTGAATCACTCCTTCCAGGGCTGAAATGCCAAGCTTCTGTTTTATAGCCCTTCCAGCCTGCAGCCTCAGGAAGTGGGCGCCTGTCTCTGCACTGAGGGTTTTTTTTTTTTTTTGCCTCTATCAACTTGCTGATCCAGCACTTGTGTAATAAAAACGGACCTCTGCACCTCTTGAAAGTGCTTTAACTGTAGACAAATTTATGTTTTATCAAAAGGTTAATCCTGACAAATTATTGTAAATTATGTCCGGGATGCCTGCTACAGGTGCGGTTGAATTAATTCTCCGCTAGGCAGAGTCAAAAGTATATATTTTTGGCGTTGACTGCCTTTGACCTACTGCATTTTCTTTCTTTTATTTTCTTTTTTTGGTGTTTTCTGAGGTCACACCCGGTGATGCTCAGGGTGACTCCTGGCTCTCGGGGGACCATAGTGGATTCTGGGGATCGAACCCAGGTCTCTCAGGTTGGTTACATGCCAGGCAAATGACCCTCCCTGCTGTACTCCTGTTCAGGCTCTCCTACTGTACTTTCTAGGGCGGAAGTAGAACCAGAAGACAAAGGATGCTCATGGTGGGACAAGGGTCTTTGTCCTGCTGTGTTGATAAGTGCTGTTCCCCCAAGGTTCAAGGAGAGCTTCCACACTTCTCATTGGAGCAGTCTTTTCTTCTGTGTTATATATATATATATATATATATATATATATATATATATATACACACACATATATATACATGTATATATATCCCATTGCTCATCGATTTGTTCGAGTGGGCACCAGTAATGTCTCTCATTGAGAGACTTATTGTTACTGTTTTTGGCATATCCAATACGCACGGGTAGCTTGTCAGGCTCTGCCGTGCGGGCTCTATACTCTCGGTAGCTTGCCGGGCTCTCAGAGAGGGGCGGAGGAATCGAACTCGGGTCAGCCACGTGAAAGGGAAATGCCCTACCGCTGTGCTATCGCTCCAGCCCCCCCCATATATATATATATATATATATATACATATATATATATATATATTTTCTTTTTAATTAGGGAATCACCATGAAGTACAGTTACATACTTACAAATTTTCGTGTTTGCATTTCAGTCATACAGTGATTGAGTACCCATTCCTCCACCAGTGCCCATTCACCACCAATGATCCCAGGAGCCCTCCCACCACCCCCACCCCGTCCCCCCACCCCCCGCCTCTGTGGCAGGGCATTCCCTTTTGTTCTCTCTCTCTCTCTCTCTCTCTCCTTTCGGGTGTTGTGGTTTGCGATCGATATATTGAGTGGCCATCATATTTGGTCTACAGTCTACTTTTCGGCTCGTATCTCCCAGCCCGAGCGGGTCCTCCCGACACCCTTTCCTTGGTGTTCCCTTCTCTGTGTGAGCTGCCTTTATCGCCAGCATCACTGGAGCAGTCTTTCATACCCTGTAACCTAGCCCCCCCAAACCCCGCCATTTCAGAGCTTTTCTCTCTCTCTCTCTCTCTCTCTCTCTCTCTCTCTCTCTCTCTCTCTCTCTTAATCTTTTTCAGCTGAAAACTGAAACTTCTATTTCTTTCATCTTCTGGAAAGAAGTCTCTTCTTTGCCGTTTCATGATACATACTGGTCAGAACCCTGGTCTCCACCAGCAGGCGGACTTCACCGTCTCCCCCCACCCAAAATGACCGCACACCTTCCTGAGGAGGTGGTCGGATCAGAGGGACGTTAAGCAACTGCAGTGCTCCCGATTGGTAGAGGGCCCTCCTCCCCCTCCAGGACAAAGACAGAACATTCACTCATAAAGAAATTTTCCATCATTCCGAACGCCCCACAGTGGCTGGGGCGTTTGTTTCGCTGGTCTGTCATAGTCAGCCACCCCAGACGGGGCTTGACTTCCCTTCGTAGTGGACTTTTGTTTCCAGGGACCATGCCTGGAAAGGCTCCAGGTGGCCATGTGGAGCCAAGGATTTAACCTGGGGACTTGTAGCATGTCAATGACATGTCTGGCCTGACTGGAGCTATTTCCCTTGCCCAATCAGGTGATGTAAACAACAGCTATTTGTCTTCTCAATGTATTGGGAAACCAAGGACCTTCAGGGCCAAGGTGTTGTTGGGGGGGACAGGGAGGGAGAAAGTTCTTTCAGCCCTGCCGATGGCCATCTTTGCCCTGTGCCCCCTCATCCTGGATTCTCTGAGGTTTCAAAGATTTCTCTCTCTCTTTCTTTAAATTGAAGCAGTCAAGCTGGTATTCAACTAAACAACATCATTCAGTATAAAAAGTGAACTTTAAATCCTCACTTGAATGATTTCCTTTTCCCTTTCCTTTCCTTTTGAAGATCCTCTGTTCAAGTTAAGTCATATTCTGTGGTGCTAGGAGTTAGAACTTCAACATAAGAATTTTGGTGGTTTTTTTTTGGGGGGGGAGGGGGTGGGGTGGGGATGACCAGATTCAGCTATACAAAATATTGTACTGTGGAGTATTTTTGTTTTTTTGCATGTCTCTTGAGAAAAGAAGGTTTGGGATGAATAAAAGGTATGAGAATATCACCTCTTGGATATATATATACATATATATGTATATGTATATGTATATGTATATATCACTTGTCATCCAGATGTTCAGTGGTTCGAGTGGGCACCAGTAAAGTCTCCATTTGTCCCTGTTGCGTGCTAGTGTAGCCCAATGGCGTCTGCCCGCTCCAGGAAAACAAAGAGCCTCAAACCATTCATTCAGGGTCTTGACGAAGAAGTCTGACCATCTCGTAGGTGGGCGCCTAGGCATTCTTTTGATGTCCCATGGAATCCAGTCGGTAACAGCTCTAGTCCAGAGCTCTCTAAATCGAATTACGTGTCCTGCCCCTCTGATTTTCGATGCCTTGGCAAACAAGACAGTGTCCCCGATTCTTGGTCATCGACGGAGGTCGGAATTCCGGATTCCTTCTCTTGCTTGAGTGAAATGTGATACTCCAAGCAAAGCTCTTTCGATTCCTCTTTGGGATACCTGAATAGTGGGATGACAGTGATACAGTGACAGTGATACTGTACAGTTTTCAGTGCACATATACATGTCATGTTTATCTGGTCAGCTGTTGGCAGACCCTGGGTGTGTGGGGGGGTGTTCCAGTTTTTCATTGTTATGAGTAAGGCTGCTTTGAACATTATTATTATTATTATCATTATTATTTTTGCGTTTTGGGCCACACCTGGCGATGCACAGGGGTTACTCCTGGCTCTGAACTCAGGAATCACCCTGGCAGTGCTCAGGGGACCATATGGGATGCTGGGAATCGAACCCAGGTCGGCCACATGCAAAGCAAACGCCTTACCCGCTGTGCTATTGCTCCAGCTCCTGCTTTGAACATTCTTAAAAATGTCTTTTGTTCAGCACATGCAAGCAATTTTTTTTCTTTTTTTGGGTCATATCCGGTGATGCACAGGGGTCATACTGGCTCTGCACTCAGGAATTACTCCTGGCGGTGCTCGGGGGACCATATGGGATGCTGGGGATCAAACCCTGGTCGGCTGCGTGCAAGGCAAATGCCCTACCTGCTGTGCTATCGCTGCAGCCCCGGCAAGCAATTCTTTCGTCAGACGGAGCTGATCGCTTGCAGGGCATCTATTGGTTTTGGTAGCTGTGTGAAGCCATTTCTCTACGTGCTTATCTGTTTACCCAGCCCCAGTCGGGTATGTGCGCTCTGCTTGTTACCGCAGGGGTTTTGGGTTTTTGAACATTCTCGGGGATCACTAATCGAATCTAATTGTCATTTTGTTTACCATGTCTCTGATGACAAGTAAATAAATAGGAGCCCCTTTTCTTCCGTTTCCGTCCTTCAGAGAGCTGTTCATACGTAAAGATATTCCAAGTCACAGTGGACCTACCCATCTCTTCTGAGCCCCTTAGACTTTTTGAAGTCTTAAGCGCGTAACGAATGGATTGAGCTCTCTGCAGATTCTGGGTTTGATTGCTGGGTGAAGGGATTGGTTGTATTGGAGCTGTGGAAGTAGAGGTATCTCAGTTGGAATGATAAACTTCCAGTTTTACTATTTAGATCTATCATTTCTTATCATTTTTAACTTTCCTATCTGAAATCACACCTCCATTTATTGCATCTTGCTAGCATTTACTCTGTGTGAGGGAGTGGTCTCAGCGTTGGGCAATAGACAGATATTGAAGCATCCTTATCTTTGCTTCCACGGGTGTTATCCTTATCTCTGGATTGACTGGTTCTCTGAAAGAAACATTATCAAAGAACTATTTTGACTGCGTTAGTTTTTTTTTTTCTTTTTGGGTCACACCCAGTGATACTCAGGGGTTCCTCCTGGCTCTGCACTCAGGAATGACTCCTGGCGGTGCTTGGGGGACTGTATAGGATGCTGGGAATTGAACTCGGGTCAGCTGCATGCAAGGCAAATGCCCTACCCATTGTACTATTGCTCTTGTCCCTTAACTGTGTTAGTTTTACCTGTAATCATAATCTTAACTTCCAGTGGAGCCAAATTTCGGCAATTACACTAGTGAAATGATTCGTTACACCCAATAGCTTGTGTCGATGATTTATAACATGCTTTGTACTGATAATTGTGACTTAGCAATTATACTTGGTCTGCATCACTGAGAGAATTCACTCGATGTTTATCTCTTAGCTTTGTGGAAGCTGTACTCTGAAAAAGATTCTTTTTGGCATTTTTGTTTGTCTCAGGACCTTAATAGATGTCCTAGATTCAGGACTAGAGTTGTCTATCAAGAACTTCTTAGACATGACGTGGTGGACACAAGGTTTAAACCCTTGTAGTGTGGAAATAGAAGCATTAATTAATACATTGAGCTAAATGTCTTTTTTTTTAAGTTTTTGGGTGGACTGGAGCAATAGCACACACGGGTAGGGTGTTTGCCTTGCACGCAGTCGACCCGGGTTTGACTCTTCCATCCCTCTCGAAGAGCCTGGCAAGATGCCGAGAGTATCCCGCCTGCGCAGCAGAGCCTGGCAAGCTCCCTTTGGGGTATCCAAAATGCCCAAAACAGTAACAACAAGTCTCAAAATGGAGACATTACTGGTGCCCGCTCTAGTAAATTGATGAACAACGGGGCGACAGTGCGACAGTTTTTTGGGTGACACCCAGCAGTGCTCACAGCTTACTCCTGATTCTGTGCTCAGGGATCACTCCTGGCTGGTCATTTAGGATGCCAGTGATTGTAACCAGGCTGATAATGTGCAAGACAAACACGCTACCCACTGTTCTCTCTGCTCTGGCCCATCTTTTTTTTTTTTCTTTAACAAACAAACATCATTCTGATCGCTTTGTCCTTGTTCAGTTGGATCCAGCTATGTTTATTTATTTATTTATTTAAATGTAGGAGTACTGCTATTTATTCAGCCATTGATTAAGCTGACCAGCTCTGTTTAAAAGACAGTCCAGTACTTCCTGTCACTCCACAGAGAACACTGTTTCACAATGAACTAGTTATGTGAGTGAAAACTGATGAATTATGGTTCTCTTTTTGGTTTGGGGGCCACTCCTGGCAGTGCCCAGAACTTATTCCTGGCCCTGTGCTCAAGGATCACTCCTGGTGTTGCTCAGTGGACCATACACTGTCTGGGGGATAGTATTAGACTTGGTCATATGCCAAATAAATGTCTTAACCTCAGTACTGTCTCTCTGGCCCTGACTGATTTATTTACTTCTTTATTTTTTAGAAGTTTATTTATTTATCTTTTTCTTTGGGAGGGCTGGAGAGACAGCACAGTGGTAGGGCGTTCGCCTTTCATGCGGCTGACCCGTGTTCGATTCCTCCGCCCCTCTGGAGAGCCCGGCAAGCTACCGAGACTATTGCGCCTGCATGGCAGAGCCTGGCAAGCTCCCCGTGCGTATTGGATATGCCAAAAACAGTAACAATAAGTCTCTCAATGAGAGATGTTATTGGTGCCCGCTCAAACAAATTGATGAGCAACGGGATAACAGTGACAGTGACAGTTTCTTTGGGAGCCACACCCAACAGTGCTCAGGGGTTACTCTTGGCTCCTGCACTCAGGAATTACTCCTGGCGGTGCGTAGGGGACCATATGGGATGCCGGGAATTGAACCCAGTTCTGTAATGTGTGTCATAAACACCCTATCTGCTCTACTGTTGCTCCACTCCCGACTGCTTTTAATTTAATTTATGTTTCCTGTTGTCACATCTGCCCAGGTGCCCAGCTGGCAGTCATGGCTCGCCGGCCTGTATGATTGAACCATGAGCCCTGTCTTGGAATAATCTCATTTCCCTGTCCACCTCTCAGAGTGTGCTAATCTCGAAGTGTCTGGGCAGATGGTGTGTTGCCCCCAGACACGCTTGCTCTGCCGGTCAGCAGGTGCCTTTGGAATGAGCGAGGGTAAGAAAGTACTTTAGAACTTCGCTCATTCATTCTTTCACCTCACCTGTAGTGGCTCAGACTCTGCTCCGGAACCTGGTACTGGAACTTTGTCAGCATGACTGAGAACCAAGTGCTCGGCCGGGCCAATGCTTGGCAGGGCAGGAGCAAGCAGCAATGAAGTTCACAAAGTACGGATGCAGCTGAGGCAGAAGCCGCGGCGGGTCTCTGTTCGTTCGCAATTCCCAGGTTCTTCAGTATTTTCATGCTTTGAAAATATCGAAGGGCACAGAAGCTCAGACTCAGAGTTGGAAAGCAGAAAAGTTTACTGGAAAGTGGAAGAGAGAAGTAAAGGAGCTCCCCAAGCGGGGAGGAACCTAGTCTGGGACTCAGTGAAGGGAAGGAAGTTTTGTGGAGGCCTTTTTCAGAGCTCCTGGCAGCCCCTCGCTGGTTGGTAAATATTTACAAAAGATGCCAGAAATGACAATGATGTCTCGCTGGCCTAAATCTTCCTGGGCATTTTGGCCCCTTATCTTAGTCTCCTTGTTGGCCCAGGCTCCAGGCTTGAGTTTTATGGTCCTGGAAATCTCTGACCTCTGGGGCAGGACTTTGGGAATGAAATATGTCAGGTAGATGGGGGGAGAGATGGAATATCTGCAAGCCAGCCTTTACACAACACGTTCCCTGGACAAGAAGAACGAACTTTCTTTCTTTCTCTTTCTTTCTTTCTTTCTTTCTTTCTTTCTTTCTTTCTTTCTTTCTTTCTTTCTTTCTTTCTTTCTTTCTTTCTTTCTTTCTTTCTTCCTTCCTTCCTTCCTTCCTTCCTTTCTTCCTTCCTTCCTTCCTTCCTTCCGCTTTTTTTGGGGGGTCACACCCGGCAATGCACAGGGGTTACTCCTGGCTTTGCACTCAGGAATTACTCCTGGCGGTACTCGGGGACCATATGGGATGCTCGGAATTGAACCTGGGTCAGCCAAGTGCAAAGCAAATGCCCTACCCGCTGTGCTATGGCTCCAGCCCCGAGAGATGGAACATCTGGAGAGAAGAGACTGTGACTTCCTATCTCCCTGGCAAGGGGAAACTGAGGCTTCCTCTTTCAGTTCGTGGTTCCATTTTGAGCTGTGTGCTTTGCTGCAGAGGCATATGTGAGCAAATGTGGCCTGACTGGGGACCGGAGAGGTTTGCCAGGAAAGTGGCCCTGGAGCTCTGAAAGAGAGGGAAGGCAGGGAGATGGGAAGGCATCCTGGACAGAAGGAATGGCCTGTGAAAAGGCCCCGGGGTAGGAGGAAACAGGGAGTGCTGACCACAGAGATTTCCAGAAAAGATAAGCCTGGGGACACTGACTGGCTAAACTTGTCACCATGCCATTAACCTTACAGGATATACTCTTTCTTTCTTTCTTTCTTTCTTTCTTTCTTTCTTTCTTTCTTTCTTTCTTTCTTTCTTTCTTTCTTTCTTTCTTTCTTTCTTTCTTTCTTTCTTTCTTTCCTTTCCTTTCTTTCTTTCTTTCTTTCTTTCTTTCTTTCTTTCTTTCTTTCTTTCTTTCTTTCTTTCTTTCTTTCTTTCTTTCTTTCTTTCTTTCTTTCTTTCTTTCTTTCTTTCTTTCTTTCTTTCCCTCTTATTTTTTTGCTTTTTGGGTCACACCTGGCAATGAACAGGGGTTACTCCTGGCTCATGCACTCAGGAATTACTCCTGGCGGTGCTCAGGGGACCATATGGGATGCTGGGAATAAAACCCGGGTTGGCCTCGTGCAAGGCAAACGCCCTACCCAATGTGCCATCCCTCTAGCCCGGATGCACCCTTTCACAGCAAAACTATTGTGGGGAGCTAATGTGGGGAATCCAGAAGTGGGGTGATCAGATTTGTACTTCTTTATTTCATTTTGTTTTGGGGACATCCTTTGTTACGGTTTGAGCTGACTCCCGACTCTGTGCTTAGGGGTGACTCCTATCAGTTCTCAGGGGATCTTATGTGGTGCAGGGGACGCAATTTGTTCTGCCTCTTGCTGTTCTGTCCCTCTGGCTGGTCCCAGACTTGTAAGGGTACTTCTGCGCTAGGGATGAACTTATTATTTTGAGAATTTATATAAAAGGGTGAGTTCAGTAGCTGGGGAATAAGAAGCACTTAGATTTGATCCCCAGCATCATAGAGAATGAATGAATGAAGTAAGTTAATAGTCACACATTTAGTATCACTTTACTATCTAATTTCTATCTCGGTGCAACCGAATAGCACAGGGCAAAAGAATTTGGCAACTGTGGTTCAGGTAATACATGAAAAGAGGCAAAGGCTGGGGAGATGACTCAGGGGCCTGGAACATGTGCTTGGCATGTCCTGGGCCCTCAGATTCAATCCTCAGGACTGCATCCCTCCTGGGTGTAGTCAGGTATACCCCGAGTGAGCCCCAACATCATTGGGAAATTCTCATAAGCAGACAGAGCTAACAATAACAACAACAACAACAATAACAACAAAAACAACATCAAGATACCTTCACTTTGCCATCCTTAATAGATCACGTATCTGGGAAAGAATGATGAATAACTGCTAACACTTACGAAAGAGGTAGCTGCATAGTCCTTATAATATTCCTGGACGTCCGACAACACATAATTTGATAAGCTTGTCAACAGAGAACACCTGATTCTGACCAAGCTCCTGGGTCCGACAGGTGGTGGAGTTTCAGGATTATGATACTCAGACTTTGCTGATCACCACAGAAGTGCGCCAAGCCAACTCCAGCCCCCGGGCACTCTGCAGCACAGGCAAGCTGGGTTATTTCCACAGAAACAGCGCGGGGGTGGGGGGCTGGAGGGGAAACATATAGACTCCAGTAGATGAAAAGTGCTGTGGACAGGGAAGGCCCTATTTGGGTACCAGTTGAGACACAGGCTGCCCAGACAAGCACCATCTTCATGAGACAGGGTGGACAGTCCCACGGAACCCAGATAACTCGGAACTTTGTGACTTGGACTCTGGACTCAACAGGACCCAGAAGCAGAGATCCTCTGCCTGATATTCCCCAATCTCCGGTGACCCAGGGATCACACCCATGAGCCACACCTTGCCACACCCTGTGGGCACCAGATAGTCTCCTCGTGAGCCACTCTCCAGATCTCAGAGGCTGTTCCTCCCAGATGGGAGTATAAAATGAGGCCCCCACAGCCATGCCACCGGACTCCACACCAGGCTGTTTTCACCTGGCGCCCCAGAGGGGGGTGGGTGAGAACCCTCCCGCCCCAAGCTACCCAGCCCTGCAGCCGACCTCCACTACCCAACTCCGCCATCCTCCCAGACCACTTTCTGGACCTCAAAGCGGCCGCGGGAACATTATAAGACATTTCCTACACATTTTCCATAATTATCACACCATATTTGATGGAGTTCAGAAAATAGGCAACAAATCCTAGAGAGTAATATATATATAATATATATTATATTATGTATAATATATAATATATATGCATATATATTTATATACACTTCTTGGAGAGCCTTATCGAGAGTATCCCGCCCATATGGGCAGAGCCTGGCAAGCTACCCGTGGTGTATTCGATATGCCAAAAACAGTAACGATAGGTCTCAGTCCCCTGACTGAAAGAGCCTCCAATCGTTGGGAAAGATGAGTAAGGAGAGGCTACTAACATCTCAGGGCTGGGAGGAATAGAGATGTTACTCGTGCCTGCTCACGTAAGTCAACCAACAATGGGATGACAGTGATACAGTGATGGATGCTTGGAGCATGGGCGGGAGATGGAATGGCATCAAGGGAGTATTACGGAATCTGTAACTTTGTGGTGCTGAAAGAGCAACAGCCCAAAGAGGTCTTATCTCTTACAGACACGTAGAAGAATGTTTATGACAGGAACTAGATGGTTGGGATTTGTTTCCATCTGGCAGTAAAAGGGAGTCAAGACCGAAGCTGGGTGATGGCATTTGCTTCTCTTTCTACTTTTGTGTGTGCAGGTTGTAGTTTTCATTCTAACATGTTTTATTATTTTATTTAATTAATTATTTTTTTTAATTAGTGAATCACCGTGAGGGTACAGTTACAGATTTACACATTTTCGTGCTCGTGTTTCCCTCATACAAAGTTTGAGAACCCATCCCTTCACCAGTGCCCATTCTCCACCGCCAATAAACCCAGTATCCCTCCGACCCCCCAATCCCATCTTCCTCCACCCCACCCTGCCTCTGTGGCAGGGTATTCCCTTTTGTTCTCTCTCTCCAATTGGATGTTGTGGTTTGCAATAGGGGTGTTGAGTGGCCATCATGTTAAGTCTCTAGTCTACTTTCAGCACGCATCACCCTTTCCCTGTGTGGCCTCCAACCACATTTTACTTGGTGTTCCCTTCTCTATCTGAGCTGCCTTTTCCCCAGAATGTGAGACCAGCTTCCAAGCCATGGAGTCAACCGTCTGGTACTTACTTCTACTACATGTTTTATTTTTTGAAAAATTCATTTATACATTTGGTTTTTGGGTTACACCCTGAAATGCTCAGGGGTTACTCCTGGCTCTGCACTCAGGAATTTCTCCTGGCGGTGCTCAGGGGATCATATGGGATTCCTGGGATAGAGCCAGGGTTGGCCACATGTAAGGCAAATGCCCTAACAGCTGTACTATCGCTCCGTTCCCCAACAAGTTTTATTTTTTTAAAACACAATTATAATGTTCCTTTTTTTTGGTTTCTGAATCTTCTCTTTGGTTTTAGAAAGTCTTTTATCAGTTCAAAATTGCTATTTTCCTTTGTCCCCTTTTGGTCTCAATCCTTTACCCTTTGACCATTTTAGCACTATTGATTGATGGGGCATTGCAATTTGTCTTAATTAAAACGCAGTCAAGGGTGAGCCCCCAGTGACACAGGCTGCTGTCAACGTGTTAATGCTTGAGTACTGTTTTGTGTTATTGTTGAGGAGTCCAACATTAAAATTTTCCTGTTGAGGTCTTCCTCTCTGATTTCAGTTAGACATATTTCACGTATGAGGAATTTAAATGTGGCTTTTTCATTACCCTTTCAGTGCCATGCTCTGTGATCCTGTGCCAGGAGAATAGGATTTTAAACTTTGCAATGTCACGGACTGTTTTAATGTATCATGGCAGTTTTATGATATAATGTCAGAGTCCTTGTTTTGCCACCCTTCCTCTGTTTCAGTCTTCCCAATTACTTTCTCACTCCTATTAAGGTCCATTAAGAGTTGTGTTGTGCCAACTTGAAAACTTTTTTCAAAATGTAGATGGGAAAAATATGGTGGTTACCAGTGTGAAAGGAGACGGGGGGGGGGGGGGCGGAGGGGGGGCTGAGGGACCAGGCAGAGGCTCATTTGGACAGTGTGGTGGCATCAGAAGTTTGGCATTGGTTGTGAGACATATAATCTTCAGGAGTGAACCTGTACATCTGAAATTTTGCATGCTTGTAAATCACTAATGTTTAATTTAAATATGAATAGAATTACTGGTGCCCGCTCGAGCGGATCGATGAACAACGGGAGGACAGTGCTATAGTGCTATGAATAGAATTAAATTTGGATGTGATATGTGATCTATTTAGTAGAGGTCCGATATTTTTACATTAGTCTTCTCATCCTGTCATGAATTGTGTGTTATTGCATCACCCTTTAATTATTTATGTGTGTGTAGATATACATATACATATACATATCACTGTCACTGTATCGATGTCATCCTGTTGCTCATCAATTTGCGATTTGCTCGAGCGGGCACCAGTAATATCTCCATTGTGAGACTTGTTGTTACTGTTTTTGGCATATTGAATACGCCACTGGTAGCTTGCCAGGCTCTGCTGTGCGGGCGAGATACTCTTGGTAGCTTGCCGGGCTCTCTGAGAGGCACGAAGGAATCAAACCCGGTTTGGCCTCATGCAAGGCAAACGCCCTACCCGCTGTGCTATCGTTCCAGCCCTGTGCTATCGCTCCAGCCATATATATATATATATATATATCTTTTCAGATAAAATTTTTTATAGGCCCTGAATCTTTCCTGTTCATTCCTAGATATTTCATACTTGATATTATTGTGATTAGGATAATAAAAAGATAAGTCTTAATGATCTATAATCGACATGCCATTTTGTGGGCTTGCTTCCAAACCTGATATGCCCAGAGTGTTCCAGATGCCTCAACACTCCTTTCAGCTTTCTGTCTGCGCCCTCTTCTCCAGCGGAATGCTCCGGTGATTCTTGAACTCTCCAGCTGGTGGTCCAATGCCAGGGTCTGGGGCTATAGAGCTGCTTGGGCTCTTTGTTGGTTTGTGTTTTTGAGCCACATCTGACAATGCTCAGGGCTTACTCCTGGCTCTGTGCTCAGTGATCACACCTGGTGGGACTCAGGGAGCCATCTGGGGTGCCGGGGTTCAAGCCTGCGTGCTAGGGAGATGCCTACCTACTGTGCTGATTCTCCATCCCATTTGTCTCTTAAGGGTGACTTGACCTGCCTATTGTTGCGTGTTATTACGGAGGCAGGTGTGTGCAATGCAGAGTTCTCTGAAGCAAGCAGGTGGAAACATTAAACATTAAACTTTGGTGTCTGTTTTGTTTTCTACTGGCTGTGTGACCTGAGGCAAAACACATAATGTTTGGGTACTGCCCCCCAACCCCTGCTCCTGATTCTAACTCAATTCTGCATTTCTAAATCTATCAGCAGACATTGACCAAATGTCTCATTTTGGTTGTACACAGAGGCAAATCCAGAGATAAGTGGAAGCCTTGAATATCAAATGTGGAAGAGAAATTTTTGCAATATTTTCTGTGTTTCCTCCACTTTTTAAAAATTTGTCTGTTAAAAATTCAGTTTGGCATTTTCCTTGCTCAGAAACTGGCCTTTCTGTCGTCAGTCTATCAGGCTGTGAATGCACTCTTAAGGCAATGTCACCTCTAGATTTTAAAACTAAAAAAAATTTTTTTAAGCTAATTTTTTTTTGAGTTCTGACACTTCTAAGGGGGTGAAAGTGAACACATTTCAAGGTTTACTTTTTCTAATAAATGACCCAAATTTAGTCTTCTGAACTACAGTTTCATAGACAGTTTCCTGTTCACTTTTAGGAGCCGGGGAAAGGGGGAAGTTCACTTAAATTAAAAACGAAAAAAAATGAGAAATGAAGGTCCTGGGGAAGCCCCCTCCAGCCCCCCCCCCCCCCCGTAATCAAATCAGAGAGAACAGGGGGCTGGTGGGTCCCGTGGGGATCTGAACTTCTACTGGTTGCCTTTCGCTTCTCCCACTGAATCATTAACGCCACTGTTTTCGCAGAAGCAACTGAACTTGCAGAAATAGGTCATGAAGTCATTTTCTATTTAAACGGTCTGCATTTAAATAGAATATTAGAATAAATACTCTTTAACTCGGATGATATTAATATACGTCTTTGACAGCAAGTACACTGAGAAGTCAGTCTTTGCAAAACACTTTTGTCATCCATCCAAGTGTGGGTCTTTCATGACAGATTGTTGTGGATCTGAAGGAGCTATTGTGTCAACAGTGAGCATCATAATGAGTCTAAAAATCTGACTCAATGGAGCAAATGTATTTTAATGGCATGCATTTTGCTTCTAAAGGATGTACCAGAATAGAATGGGAGTCTGAAAGCAGGGCATTATTTTATAATGAAAGACTAATATATGGGTTCTTCCAGCGAAAGAAGAGTGTAACTGGGGATGGAAATTGATTTAGGTTAGACTCATGCCCATCAGCTATCCAGACAGTCACAAAGGGCACAGACCCCCAGGAATGTCTGCAGCCCCTCCCCCCATGACCGTGAGATGCATGATTAAATGTGACATAAGATTTTCTTCCTCTGACCCTCAAAATATCTCCCAACCTTCCCAGAGCATGTTGTCAAAAAGTCTCACTGCTATGCTGGAGTAACCTGTTCCTTCCCATGATTAAAATCTTCTAGCACAGAGGGTAGGGCGTTTACCTTGCACTTGGTCGACCAAGGTTCGATTCCTCCGTCCCTCTTGGAGAGCCCGGCAAGCTACCGAGAGTATCCAGCCCACACGTCAGAGCCTGGCAAGCTACCCATGGCATATTCAATATGCCAAAAACAGTAACAACAAGTCTCACAATGGAGATGTTACTGGTGCCCGCTCGAGCAAATCGAAAAGAACGGGGACAACAGTGCTACAGTGCATTATTTATTTCTTTTGGTCACATCCAGTGTTGCTCAGAACTGCCTGCTGGTTTTGTGCTCAAGGATCAGTCTTGGTGGGACTCAGAGGACAATACTCGAGGTACAAGGGGTCGAACCCGGGTTGACCTCGTGTAAGACCTCCCTGCTATACTGTTGTCCAGCCTCAGGAATTGATTTTTTTTTCGGGGTCACACCCGGCGACGCACAGGGGTTATTCCTGGCTCTGCACTCAGGAATTACTCCTGGCGGTGCTCAGGGGACCATATGGGATGCTGGGAATTGAACCCGGGTCGGCTGCATGCAAGGCAAATGCCCTACCCGCTGTGCTATCACTACAGCCCCATGGAATTGATTCTTAAGGTTTGCATATACTTGTATTTTGGGCAAGAGGGTTCATATTGTATGGAAAATTGGTGTACTCTCATTTCCCGTGTTTGCATATTTCAATTTATCTTAAACTTTTATTTATTTTTGGTTCTTTGGGTCACACCCGATGGTGTTCAGGGCTTCCTCATGGATCTGCACTTAGGAGTCACTATGGCAGTGCTCGGGGGTCCATATTGGGTTTCAGGAATCAATCTCTGCTGGCTGCGTGCAAGTCCAGCTCCCTCCCTGTTGTAATATTGCCCTAGCCCATATTTCAACTTATTAGTCTCCAGGATTAGAAAAACCTGGCCAGCTGGGGCTGGAGTGAGAGTCCAGCTGTTAGGGTGTTTACCTTGCACTTGCCTGACCTGAGTTCGATCCTTGGCACCCGTCCAGGAGGAACCCCTGAGCACAGAGTCAGGAGTAAGCACCGAACACAGTTGGGTGTGGCTCCCTCCAAGAAATTTCTTTTCTTGGAGGAAAAGAAAGAAAAGAAAGAAAGAAAGAAATAAAGAGAAAGAGAGAAGAAGGAAAGAAGGAAAGAAAGAAAGAAAGAAAAAGAAGAAAGAGGAAAGAAAGAGTGAAAGAAGGAAAAGGGAAAGAAGGAAAGAAAGAAGGAAGGAAAGAAGGAAGGAAAGGAGGAAGGAAGGAAAATAAAAGCCTGTCTTCCTGTTGTTTTTTTTTTAATACCGTCTATCGTGTGTGTGTGTGTGTGTGTGTGTGTGTGTGTGTGTGTGTGTGTGTGTGTGTGTGTGTGTGTGTGTGTGAGACATCTGCTGGCTAAAAGCAGCAGTAACTTTTCCATCAAAGGCCTGTTAGGAGACAGAGCCCCTTTAGCAAGATAAAAAAAAAAAAGAGGAAACTGTAAGAAGAATGTGAGTGCCAGATTGTCACTTCAGACATTTTATTTTCTGGGCAGGGTTTCCTTCTGACCCCGGGCCACCATTTCCGTCCCTTCCCGTCTCCTTTCATGCCCAGATTGGCGCAGCGGGCTTCGGGCTTTTCGTTAGGAAATCGCTTCCTTCAGCCCCGCTGTGGTGTGGCTCCTTCCTCCCTCGGGGGCCTCCTTTAGACACTGACCCTGTTGCACGAGGCAGAGGCTGGTCTGGGAAGCGAGAAGTCAGCGAGAGTCACAAGGAGCGTCACCAGGAGAGTGAGGTCGGCGGCTGGAGCGCTGTGTGTGGGCGCAGGGGCCCCTTGGGAGCTCTGGGCATGAAGGCAGCATCTCCCAGGGGGGACAGGCGGAATGCAGGACCGGAGAGCTAAGGAGGAACGCAGGACCGGAGAGCTAAGGAGAAGCTGCAGGTCGCCTTTCCCTGTCCTCTGGCTTCAGGGAAATTGTCCCACCTAGGACAGTACTTTGCACCAACGTTCTTCCTGCACTGCAGTGTCCTGTCACTCTGTCTGTCTTTGAAACTGCGTGAGGAAGGGCCAGAGACTGGTCCAGGGAGGGGTGAGGTTCTTGCAGATTCTACATTCCCGGCACCCCAGGGCCCCCCCAGCACCGCCTGGAGTGAGCCCTGAGTGTGGAGCCTGAGTAAGCTCAGCACCACCCGTCTGACCCCCTCCCCCCCCCCCCCCCCGCCCCAAACAAAACAAAATGGCTTAAGGAAATGGACCGTGTCCTGTGTCTTGGCGGTATCTGTGGACAGCGCTCCTCCGAGGCCCGGATAAACGTGGTGGATAAACGTGGCCTAGTGAATCGAGTAGATACACCCCTGCCTGCGGGGTGGGGGAGAGAAATGAAAATACCATTCCTGTCTCTTCGGAGTTCTTGACCTCTTGACTGTAGTCTTCTGCTATTTCCTTCCTTGACCCCCAAACTTCCCCTTGATTCCCCCCTCCGCTTCCCCACCCAAAAATAAATAAATAAATAAATAAAATAAAAATAAGAACCCCGGAATGTCTAGATGATACAGAGACAACTTTCTTATCCCCTGGCACCGTAGAAAGAAGGGCAGAAGTTCAAGAGAGCAGGAACAGCCAGGCGCTGGGGCTAAAGATGGGTCCCAGGCTGGCCCGAAGCACGGAGAAGCAGGGGGAGGTGCGGGCCTCCATCTGCCCCATCTGTGCACTGGGCGTGCTTGAGGTCGGGTCTGTTCCCCGCAGAGAAAGTCCCAGAAGTGAATTTGTTTCTCTTGGTGCGGTTCCCGACTCTCTTGCAGGGACGAGAAGGGATGCGTTTGTTCTTTGGCAGAGTCGCACATTCCAGAGCAGGACATGGTGAGGCCCCGAGGATGAGGGACAGGCAGACGGGTCCCTTTTTAGGAAAAGGCGTCTTTGTGGAGGATGGACCGGGACACGGGTGAAAGGTGAAGCCCAGGCAGATGGTGGCCCTGGGCGCTGCAGGACCCCGCGGGCTGGGAGTCAGCACTTCCCTCCGCCTGCAGCCGCAGCTTGGTGGAGAGAGGACTTGCTCTGTGTGCTCTGGAAAGGAGCAGGGGAAGGTTTCCGACTTAACCCGAAAGTGCTTCTGCGGAGCGCAGTGAGTGTTTCCGGCTTGGCCTGGAACTGCTTCTCCAGAGAGCATCGGAGGAGTCTGTTGTACTGCAATTGCCCTGGAACCAGTATGGTCAAAGCTGGCATTTTTAAATTATTATTATTATTATTATTATTATTATTATTATTATTATTATTATTATTATTATTATTTTTAATGAGTTTCAGGGTTGGAGCGATAGCACAGCGGTAGGGCATTCGCCTTTCATGCGGCCGACCCATGTTTGATTCCTCCGCCCCTCTCGGAGAGCCCGGCAAGCTACTGAGAGTATCGAGCCCACACGGCAGAGCCTGGCAAGCTACCCATGGCGTATTGGATATGCCCAAAACAGTAACAATAAGTCTCACAATGAGAGACGTTACTGGTGCCCGCTCGAACAAATTGATGAGCAACGGGATGACTTGAATGAGTTTCAAGGTTCCTTTATTTAGGGGAGACACACTGGGTGGTGCTCAGGGGCTCCACCTGGTACAATGCTGAGAGCCCCTTCTGGGGTGCTGGGAGTCCCTCCCAGGGCTGCTGCATGCAGAGAATGTGCACACTCACCCTTTGAGCCTCCCCCACTGCCCCAAGCTCTCAAGGTGCCTCTAGAAGCTACTAGGGACCCCAGATCTGCCACTGCTATTGTCCAGGTTACAGGAAAAAGATTAGAAAAATACTCTTGGCCATTGTGGCATGCTCCTAGGCATCAAACATGTTACTTTTTCTTTTTTTGGGGGGAGGGGGTCACACCCTGCGATGTTCAGGGGTTACTCCTGGCTCAGCACTCAGGAGTCACTCTGGAGGTGCTTGGGGGACCATATGGGATGCCGGGGATCGAACCGGAGTTGGCCACTTGCAAGGCAAATGCCCTCCCCACTGTACTGTCGCTCCGGCCCTGTTTCTTTATTTTAAAAGCACAACCACCCAGAACAGTGCCCATGAAATCCATCATTGCTGATAATGCAGTTCATGAGCTCGGCCTCTGTGTTCAGTGGCCTTGCAGCCCTACATGTTTGAAACCCCGAATGGTGGCCCTGGAAATCCTGGCAGTGGGGAGGGCCTTATAAAGGGAGAAAGTACTCCTTCCGGAGCACGCGGGTACTAGCTTGCTTCCAAAATGTACCCCATCATCGAGATGTGTAGGAACGTTGGAGACCAGATTCGGGAAACATCTATTCACAATTCACTACGCCTGTGAGTTAGGCCCATTCCTGGGTTTGAGAACTGTGGGGATGAAGAAAGAAAGCAGTGCTCGCTTTTAGTGCTCACAAGGTCAGACCCATTCTCAAGGGGAAGCAGATTTGCAAGAAGGCAATTAAGTTCTCTCTCTCTCTCTCTCTCTCTCTCTCTCTCTCTCTCTCTCTCTCTCTCTCTCTCTCTCTCTGTCTCTGTCTCTTTGGGAGAAAGAATTGCCTTTAGTGGTGGTGGAGAATCTAGAGCTAGACTCAAGCCTGGCCCAGGGCTGATGTTTTTGGGGTTCAAATCCAGTTTCTGCTGCTACTGCTTCCTGCATTTCTCTTAAGAAGTTGATGGGGTCCTCAATACCACTTCTGGCAATATATCTCAAGGATACAAAAAAGCACAGTAGAAATGACATCTGTACCTATATGTTCATTGAAGCACTGTTCACAATAGCCAAAAATCTGGAAACAACCCGAGTGCCCTAGAACAGATGACTGGTTAAAGACACTTTGGTACATCTACACAATGGAATACTATGCAGCTGTTAGGAGATATGATGTCATGAAATTTTCTTATAAATGGATAGACATGGAGAATATCATGCTAAGTGAAATGAGTCAGAAAGAGGGGGACAGACATAGAAGGACTGCTCTCATTTATGGAGCGTAGAATAACATCACATGAGGCTGACACCCAAGGACAGTAGATACAAGGGCCAGGAAGATTGCCCCATAGCTGGAAGCCTGCTTCATGATCGGAGGGGAGAGGGCAGATGGAAAAGAGAAGGGATCACTAAGAAAATGATGGCTGGAGGAACCAGTCGGGATGGGAGATGTGTGCCAAAAGTAGATAACGGACCAAACATGATGACCTCTCAGTGTCTGTGTTGCAAGCCATAATGCCCCAAAGTAGAGAGAGAGTATGGGGAATATTGTCTGCCATGGAGGCAGGGGGAGGGTGGGAAAGAGGGGATATACTGGGGATATTGGTGGTGGGGAATGTGCACTGGTGGAGGGATGGGTGTTTGATCATTGTGAGATTGTAACCCAAACATGAAAGCTTCTAACTATCTCACGGTGATTCAATAAAATTTAAAAAAAAGAAGTTGATGAGGTCAGTATATGCCATACCCTAAGTGAGGGGGAGAAGGCAGGAGTTTGATTTGTTCTAAAACAAAGTCCTGGGGGCCTGAGTGATAGCATGGCAGGTAGGGCGTTTTCCTTGCATATGAACAACCTGGGTTCCATCCTTGATATCCCATATGGTTCCTGAGCACCGCCAGGAGTAATTCCTGAGTGCAGAGCCAGGAGTAACCCCTGAGCATCGCCGGATTTGACCCTCAAAGCAATAATAAATAAATAAATATTTAAAAATAAAGTTTTACCGCTCCTTCCCACTTCCTTCTTAATTGGTTTTGGGGGCAGAGGGTTGGTTTTAGGGCTCCTCTAATCAAGGCCTGTGCTCCAGCCCTTTGAGCCGTTTCCCCAGCCCTGATTGCTCTGCTTCTCAGACCACGGTGCTCTGTCTTCATCTATGGCTCCTGGTTGGTGGGAGGATCTTTGTTTCTTGAGTCCTTAATCTCTTATCAGTCTTTTGTCATCGTTGCAAACATATCTGTGAGTTTATGTCTATACCCCAAGGACCAGAAGGGATCCTAGAGATCAGGGAGTTAGCTACTTCTTCCACTGGGGTGTAGACCCTCGGTCTGCAGTGCTGCTAAGCAGTTTCCTCCTGTCACCACCCTCCCTTCCCCCCCCAAAAAAAAAGAAAGTCAAAATAATGATAATTATTTCATCCTTGGAAGAAACCCTTCAAGTTTAAGTCTGATTTTTTATTTTTTATTTTTTTGTTTAAACAGGTAGAAAAGGAATGAGATCATTTTCAGTAATTATACCTCTTCAAAGTCACGCTCTTTTAATAATTCAAACTTTGATGATCCCAACTGGCTTCATTTCTCTACCATGATGTGCAGCTGCTCACTTGATAAATTGTAGGTTTTACGGGTGGAGGCATGTGGACACTGGTGAAGGGGTGGGTGTTGAAACATTGATGCCTGAGACTCAAATCATCAACAACTTTGTAAATCACAGTGCCTCGATTTAAAAAAAAAAAAATTGCAGGTTTTGACAAACTAATAAAATGCCAAGAATCACTAGTGGAAAGCATTTATTAGTGAGTATTTCCTCTGTGTACTGCTGTACAGTGTTTCTCTAAAGCCATCATCCCCACTCTTTGCCCTCAAAGTCGGAGAGGAGCTTTATTTATAATTTGGTCACATTTGAGTGATATTCTCTGGCAGGCACCGCCACAGGGCCGGCCAATCTTTGTTCCTCTGTTAAAAATAGTTTGATTTGAGCATTTACAACACTGCAGCTCCCTTCCATGCTGCTCTGCCACCACTTCATTGGAAGTGGAATAGAAACCCTCATGCACAAAAATTGTAGGACACTTGTGTGTGTGAATGAGTGAGTGAGTGTGTGTGAATGAGTGTGTGTGTGTGTGTGTTCGTTCTCGCCAATCAGAATGGATTCAGCACAGAAGTTTTGGGCCTTGGCGTACTCCCGGAGCTGGAATTCCCACACGAGGGAAAGGATGCGTGGTGTCTCCTTTTGAGGGCTGCCTCACACATGTCACGTCGAGCTCGTTTTGTCTGGAGACTGCCGCTCCGAACCCAGCCATCTGTAGTGGGTGGCAACCAAACCTCAGCCTCGAAGAACTCATCTGTTCATTTCCTTTCTTTCTCTGATGTGATGACACCATTGTGGTTACTTCTCCTCCCTCTCCAATCAATAACATCTCATTTTCCATTATTACATCTTAAGTATATTGCAGGGGTTGCAAGCTGTTGCATTTTCATTTGGGGAATGTGATGGCTGGAGAAAAAAAAAATCTGTCTGGGAAAAAATGTCAGAGAAGTTCAGGGTCTTCGGGCGCGGCTGATCCGGCAGAGGAATTTGCAGAGGGCGAAGTGTAGCCCCCCGGGCTCTGGGTTGGCTTCCCTGCTCCACAACACCATGTTCTGGAGGGGACCCTGGTCCTTGGGATGAGGTTGCTCACAGGGGACAGACCGACGTCCCTCCCAGAGCCCTGGGACCATTCTTCACTCTTCTCTGCTGCACGAGCTTTTAATTTTTTTCATTTTAAATTATTTTTAAAACTTTATAAACTAGTTCACGATATTTGATTACATTTAATATTCAAACACCAATCCCACCACCATGACACCTTCCCACTACCACCACATTACGGGTGTTTCCATCCCAAACCCCAATCCCTGCCCCAAAGTAGAACCAAAATCATGTATTTTTTATTGTTTGTTATGAAAAACCACTGACAATGCTACAAAAAGTATCTTTAGAGGAAAGAGGGTGAGGATTGCTGTGTTCCACCCAGGGGCCCTTAAGCCCTTCTATAAGAGATCACTAACATGTTGATAAAGGTTGAGCCTTGGGTGCTTATATATATATATATATATACATATATATGTATGTATATGTATATATATATGTATCTGTAAAAACAATTTTTTCCCCTCTAAGATTGGTTGCCTCCTACCTTGAACTCCGTCAAATTTGGTGCGGTACTCTTGGAATATGGGTGGTGTGAGGTATGAAGTGTCCAGGAATAGGTTGACTCGTGTGTGAGCCTCGGCCTGAGTGAGTGGAGAGTGGCTGTGAGCCTGGTGGCGGGTAAGTTCTGGGAAGCTTTTGGCTGCTGGGGCTGGGTCCCTTGGGGTGGGTCGGGGTCTCACCCGCCCCCCTCTGGGGCACCCAGAGTGAAACAGCCTGATGTGGGGTCTGGTGGCATGGTTATGGCGGGCGTCATGTTATGCTCCCTTCCAGAGCTTGAAATTCTAATCTTTATGTTTGAAAGAATCTCAGAGATTCTTGAAGTAGGTTCTCCTTCATACTTTGATATTAAGAAAGATGCTCGAAATAGACTCCTTCATACTTTGATATTAAGAAAGATGCACGGGACCATCAGTAGATGTTTGAAAGCACATTACAGCTTACTGAAGCAGGGTCTTCTTTTTATTTCAATATTCGGAAAGATGCATGTGACCATCAGCAGAAAAATAATTGCCTAGAACTTTCTATGCTGCTCTTCTCTTACTTAAATTTTTCAGTGTCAGAATGCCCATGAGGGCTGGACCTGAGGAAGCCAGGTGGTGTTTTGGCAAATGGAGGCAGTTTCTCAGAGGGCAGAGAAGTCTCTGAGTACTGGCATATTAATTATTATTCTTTTTAATGCTTTGGTTATTTTCTAAGAGAATTCCTTTCTTTTTTTTTTCTGGCTGGCAAGGCTACATTCAAGTTAAACATAAAAGAATAGGCCACATTGTATTTTATTTTAATTTAATTTAATTTTATTTTTGCTTTTATGGGTCACACCCAGTGATGCACAGAGGTTACTCCTGGCTCATGTACTCAGGAATTACTCAGGGGGACCATATGGGATGCTGGGAATTGAAGCTGGGTCGGCCTCGTTCAAGGCAAATACCCTACTCGCTGTGCTATTGCTCCAGCCCCCATTTTTTTTCTTTTTAAAGAATAGGCCGTATTAAAAAAAAGAAGTGTGAGGGTTTGGATTGCGTGGTGTGGTGGCATTGTGTGCTTGGAGACTGAATGGCTGCACCTAGTCTAGCGAACCTTATTTTGGGCTGATTGTGTGGTTTGTTGGAGGGGGGAGGTGTGCGGTGAGCTCCCATCATCGACCGTGTTAAGACAGTGATAGCTCTGGGCTCTGGACGGTGGGAAGAAAGGGATAAATGCAGGTCGTGGGCTCCTGGGCAGCAAGCCGTCTCAGGGGACGTAGTTTGGTGCCTTTGGGGTTAAAGTGCAAGTCACAACTCATCTCTTATCACGTGGGAGGTTCTGATTTTCTTTTTTTCTTTTTTTTTGGGGGGGTCACACCCGGCAATGCACAGGGGTTACTCCTGGCTCTGCACTCAGGAATTACTCCTGGCGGTACTCAGGGAACCATATGGGATGCTGGGAATCGAACCCGGGTCGGCCGCATGCAAGGCAAACGCCCTACCCGCTGTGCTATTGCTCCAGCCCCGGTTCTGATTTTCTTGACACAACCGAGAAATTCCTTGGGTAGCATTTTTTGTCCTGAAAGGATGGAATTAATTGACTTGATTTCAATAGTAAGAGTGGCAGCCAGTTTTGTTGATATTCTGGATTGGTTTTGTTTGTTTGTTTCTGTGTCTGGGTCACACCTGGTGGTGCTTAGGCCTTACTCCTGGCTCTGTGCTCATGACTGACTCCTGGAGGGCTTGGGCGACCACGCGGGATGCTGGGGTTTGAACCTGGGTGAGTCACACGCAAGTTCGGCACTTTCCCTGCCCTGCTATCTCTCGGGTCCCCACACCCTGGACTCCTCTCTCTCCTCCCCTGTCTCGCTGCCTCTCAAGTCTATCCCAGGCCCCTGTGGGTTTTGCCTTCGTGATATTTTTCGTGTGGGTTCCCACCTCTCGGACACACCTCGCGCTTTCTCATCCTGTAGCCTGAAGCCACTCAGCTGGCCCCTTCGGCCATCTCAGGGGCTGCCCGTGGAAGCTCTACAGCCCTGTCCCGTTATCCCGCCTTCCGGGGTCTCTTCTGCAAAGTGTGCAGTTGCCGTAGAACCCACCTCTTGAGATCTGGTGGGTTTTAGCTGAATTAACAGAGGTCAGGCATTCCAGGGGGGTGGCAGCCAGTGTTCACTGTTCTGGGGACCCCGAGTGGCTGTTCATCGTGGCCCCCTGCAGGCCCCCCCCCCCCCCCCAGTTTGCAGCTTCCCTGCCTTCCGCCTGGGTTCTGACCCACGCTCATGGCCTCTCCTCTCTTGGAACTGCTGGGCGCTTCTCACCTGGGCATCTGTCCTGTCTCCCTCCTTTCCCTGTGGAAATCTCTGTTCCTGGAATGAGTTCCTTAACTGCTCTCACCATCTTCTTCTTCTTTTTTGAGTCACATTCTGAGTGCTTAGAGACTCCTGACTCTGTGCTCAGAGATCACTCTTTTTTTTTTTTGCTTTTTTTGTGGGGGGTCACATCTGGCATTGCACAAGGGTTATTTCTGGCTCATGCACTCCGGAATTACTCCTGATGGTGCTCAGGGGACCATATGGGGTGCTGGGGAATCGAACTCGGGTCGGCCGTGTGCAAGGCCCTACTCGCTGTGCTATCGCTCCAGCCTCAGTATTATTAATCTTAGAGAGATGCTTGAGTGCCCCTTAAATGTTCTTGTGAAACACAGGTATCGTGTTTTGGATAAACTTGCTATCCCACTCATTTTTCTGGCTTTTCAATTCATTTTTCCAACTTGCTTGTAAATCTTACTAATCAGGAAGTCATGAATTAAACAAGCCCTGACATTCTGATAGACTTTTTCAAGATCTGTCCCACAGTTTTTGTCTTCAACCGTTTTGTGTGGAGAAGCCCTGCATGTTTAAAAAAAATTGTTTTTTTATTCTGAACCTCATCTGATAATTGGTGTCACACTGAGGCTTGCAGTGGTATAATAGAGTGGAAAATGGAAGGAATAAGGGCGCAAGCTTTCTTTTTAGTGCACTCACAATAATCGTTTCTTTTTGAAGCCACTGAATAGGAAAAACAGGGTATCTCATTGTGAGAAGAGGAGGTAGCA
The DNA here is from genome assembly GCF_027595985.1 of Sorex araneus. NCBI lineage: Eukaryota > Metazoa > Chordata > Mammalia > Eulipotyphla > Soricidae > Sorex > Sorex araneus. The sequence goes on from NC_073303.1 coordinate 13,246,069, forward strand.
GTTTGGGTCTAAACACATCTGCATGTTTAGAAATGAGCTTGTTGTGCCGAAGAATCATAGCACGGTTGACTTTCAATGCCAGCGGGTAGGTCTCTTGCATTGCATGAGTCCGACCCAGGTTTGACTTCTGGCATCCCATATGGTCTCCGAGCATGGCCCCGAGTAATTCTTGATTGTAGAGGCAGGAGTTATCCTGAGCATCACCAGGTGTGGCCCCCAAATCCAAAAAGGGGTGATGGTGGTAGTGGTGAAGAGAAAACAAAAGAATGAGGTAGAATTTTCTCAAATTTAATGCATGATTTTGATGGCTTTGTCCTGAGAACATACATCAGTTGTGGAATACACTTTTTTTATATATATAAAATGAGCAGGGGTTAAGCATAAGGCCATTTGCCTTGCAAAAATGACCAACCCTTGGGGCCAGAAATGACAGAACAGAGGGAAGGGCTTTTGTCTTACACGCGGCTGAACCATATTTGATCTCTGGCATCCCATATTGTCCCCGAGCACCGCTGGGAGTAATTCCTGAGTGCAGAGCCAGGAGTAACCCCTGAGCACCACCCAGTGTGATCCCCCCAAAAAAGTAATAAATAAATAAATTTTTAAAAAATGGCCAAGCCCCTGGTTTCATCTCTGTCACTACATATGACATCACTCTGTCACTACATATGACAATGTTTCATCACTCTGTCACTACCTATGACAATCCAGGAGTACCATCCAGATTGATGTCTAAGCACAGATTCAGGAATAACCCCTGAGCACTGCTGGGTGTAGCCCTAACACCTCCTCTTCATCCCCTCTCCCCAAGGGATATAAATCATCCTGCTGGCCTCCCAGATGTCAGGGTGGGAGTTCCAGGAAGTGCATCTTGTGCTTTAACTGTCACCTTTTCCTCTGCCTATGACACCCATCGATCTTCCATTGGAGGGGTAAATAATTTATATACTAGTATCAGCTGTGTCAGAAACCCATAAAGAGTTCTTTAAGGGCTTGGGTCTAAAATCTTTCTGAATTAAGCCCTAAATTATTAATCATGTGAAACCAGGGTCTATTTCTTGCCGGTGGTGCAGGCGCTGCTCTGTTTGGGAACCGAATGATTTGTGGATCCCTTAACCACTTGTTCCTCTTTTTTGGTCTAGTGCAGACATCGTGGAGGAAATGGAAAATTCCAGGTATTTTTACAACCACTGCTCCATGTCTCCGAAGGCCCTGATAAATTTAGGGGACAAAATAAAAGTTGGGCCTTGGTTTTCTACTCTTGAAATATCAGCAGATGCATGGGAGGGTCCTTCTAAGCTTTAAATCCCATCATTTTTTTTTCTCATTTAGACCTTGTGTAGAATGTATAATATTTATGGATTGGAAGTTTGTCAATAAAAAGAGGCAGAAATGAAATAATCAGTCAGGAGGTTGTTCTTTCTTTTCTTCTTTCTCTCTTTCTCTTTCTTTCTTTCTTTCTTTCTTTCTTTCTTTCTTTCTTTCTTTCTTTCTTTCTTTCTTTCTTTCTTTCTTTCTTTCTTTCTTTCTTTCTTTCTTTCTTTCTTTCCTTTCTTTCTTTCTTCTTTTTTTTAACTGAGTCTCTGCCAGTCCAAACCTTGTTATAACCACAGTGTGGCAAGATATGCTGTCCCTTTATTATTTCTTTCACTTGAGAATGCTTCAGCTATATAGATCTATCAGAGTGGTTGTTACCCTGCTGAGTTCCCCCCACATCCATCAGTAGAAGAAAATCCATCATGCTTTGGACTACTTTTTTCCTCTCCAAGAAAATGATCTTTATGAGAATGACATGTAATATAGACTTTACTATTCTTAAGACATTGGAAAAACTGCATCTGAAACAAAATCAATACATGATGCAGTACTTTATTTACATTTACAATATTGAATGGTAAAGCATTTTATCAAAGACTTTGGGAACAAATACACATCCCAGACTTACATGCATTAAAAGGGTAGAATGTAATAGAAATATAGGTATAGCTACTGTGGTTAGTAACTTGCTGTGGTCCGGTAAACTCTCTCTAGTTCTCTGTACTAAAAGAGTGAGGTAGATTCTTGAGAGACTGAGAAATGTAAATGTTTGCTCTGTTACAAGGTTGTTTTAAAAATTCAGTTCCAGGGTCTAAGCTGAGGTGAAAATTATCATCTGAGATTTAGAGGGACACAGACACACTTTTGCTTTTTGTTTTTGAATTTTAGTTTTTTTTTATTCTTTAATGGGCATCATCTATAAATTATGTGTTGCTGTTGCATTTTTTTTTGAGAATTCCTTTTTTTTTTTTGCTAAGAGCCATGATTTATAAAATCATTTCTAGTTGAGTTTTAGGCATGCTGTATTCCAATCCCAGTCCACCACCAGGATTAGCTTCCCTCCACCAGAATATTCTGTTGCTGTATAGATAGCATCAAAATAACTGATCCTTGAAATATAGAGTAACTTGCAAATTAAAATCGAAGGGACACTGGGGGTGGAGTGATAGCACAGGGAGTAGGTGTTTGCCTTGCATGCGGCCTATCCGGGTTTGATCCCCAGCTTCCCATATGGTCTCCCGAGCACTGCCAGGAGTAATTCCTGAGTGCATGAACCAGGAGTAACCCTGTGCATCGCCAGGTGTGACCCAAAAAGCAAAAAAAAAAAAAAAAAAAAAAAAATCAAAGGGACACCATTTTTTTGGTTATTGGTATAAATTATACATTTTCCCAAGGTTATTGGCTTACTTTAATTTTATTTTTAATTTTCATTTTTCCACTTTATTTAAACACTTAGGAATTTGTTCAAAATGATTTGTTATGGCATTCAATGTTCCAGCACTAATCCTGTTACCGCTGTCACCTTCCCTCACTAGGGCTCCATTTTTCTAACCACCCCTCGAGCCTACTCCGGTGAAAGGCCCACAAAAATTTATATTATACTACTTGTTACCATTAAATGGCTAATGGAATGAGCAAAAATTTTTCTCGTAGAAGAAAATTTGTCAAAAATTCTATCTCACCATGGGATCATTAAGTCCTTGTCTGAGGTTTTACTAAGCAATATATTAGATTCAAGGAAGCCTTCTGTGTTAATAGTTTGTTCGTCAGTGTTGGCTGGCTTCTGCGTTATGTTCCATCCATGTGGTGTGTGCTTGCTGGGATGTCAGGGTTGCAGAGTTTAGACATGCAGTTGCACACTCCAGAAAATCCAAAATATTCAACTGGGCATGGCTGTTGGGTCTTCCAGAAGTATGGAGAGGTGGGGGGAGAACTCCCTCCTGAGAAGGAGGCTTTTGAGAAGGAATCTGAGAAGGCTGGAGTTTCTGCCACAAAGACCCGTGTCAATGGAGTTTTGGGCAGATTAGGTTCTCTGTGGCGTTCAGTCAGGAGCTGGTGGGGTCTGGCCAGACGCATGGTGGTGGCTTTGGGGTGTAGGAGTAGCTGCCGTATTAGCTTATTTTCAAGATTCAAAAAAATACTGAAAACCCGCCAGGAACACATAAATGTAAAAAAAAATCACCAGACTTTAGTTTGTAAGCTGTTTGTGTCCGAGATAAACCTGTTGAACCCCTTAAAGTCACACAAAGGCACATGTCAGGGAAATCTCAGTGAAGCTGGGGAAATCCAGTCTTGTCCTGACATGCCTTACTCATCTTGGTTTCCTTTCGATCGTTTAACATGTGCTCCTAACACATTTAATTCTTTAAAATTCTATTATTTATTTTGTTGTTGTGCTAAAGCCTTCCCTCCTTCCTTTTGTTACTGCTGTTGTGTTGTGGCAGTGTCTGGGGGACCCCACGCAACTGGCTGGTGTCTGGTCACTGCACTGTGTGTGGAGGACAGCTGAGGTCAACTGCAGTGCTTCTCACGCACATGTTCATCAAAGCTCGTATTCTTCTTTTTTTTCTTTTTCTTTTTGAGTCAGCTCTGCACTCAGGAATTACTCCTGGCAGTGCTCAGGGACCATATGGGATGCTGGGAATCAAATCCAGGTTGGCCATGTGCAAGGCAAACGCCCTACCCACTGTTCTATCACTTCAGCCCCCAAAACTCATATTCTTTGTGTTTGTTAGTTTTGGGGTCACACCCAGCAGTGCTTACTGCTTACCCCTGGTCCTGCAGTCAGGAATCACTTCTGGCGGAGCTCAGGAGGCCATATGAACTGCCGGTGATCTGACCCAGGTCAACCACACGCGAAGCAAGTGCCTTCACTGCTGTCCTATTGCTCCTGCCCCGTTTTCTTTTTCTGGACCCTATGCGGTGCTTGGACTTAAACCATTGTGAATGGCTTCCCTACTGTGTTATCTGGTGGGAAAGAGCATATACTCTTTATCTGAGACACATGAGCTATGCTTCCCAGGGGTTGCTGTGGTGCTCACACAGGTATTATATGGCAGGGCTTGTACTTCCTGGATATGGTGGTTGTACTCCTTGTCAGTCGAGGCACATAGGGGGATTTGCACCTCTTTATATATATGTATATATATGCATATCTATCTATCTATCTATCTATCTATCTATCTATCTATCTATCTATCTGTCTGGTGTATTCAATATGCCAAAAACAGTAACAACAAATCTCACAATGGAGATGTTACTGGTGCCTGCTCGAGCAAATCGATGAACAATGGGATGACAGTGCTACAGTGCTACAGTGCTTCTGACCCAGTCTCCGTCGCCAAACCCCACATGGTCCTTCAACATATCAGTAATGATCCTGGACTCCAAGGCAGCAGCGGGGCCCTGAACACTGCCAGTTTTGGTCCCCCAAACAAAGCAAAACAAAGAACTCTGTTGTCTTTTTCCTCAAAATCCAGCCCTTGAATTACTATTTTTTCCTGACACAGGTGTCCAAAAGCATGATCTTTAATCTTTCATTATCCTCCTGCTTTCCTCGTAGGCTTGTAGGCATGTCGTGGGAGCAGTTGGTCCTACGCATCCTCTCTGGTTCTCTTTGTCCATCAGTCACTTGGGGGAATAGGGAGTAATTCCTGGACTTTATGTCCATTTCCTGTACGTCAACCTTCACTCCTTCCAGTAGCGTGCTGCTGATGGCGGCATGCTTGATAGCTGCCCTTGCTGTATTTGTTTCTGACAGAGGCTGATTTTCTTCCTCTTTTCACCCAGCTCAGGCGTGGGTTTTCATTCTTTGAAGATTTCTAAATTGAGGCTGTAACTTTTAACATGACTTTATTCAAATGTAGGCTAATAGAGCATTTTAGTACAAAGAAGAATTTACAACTTGATGCCAGCTATAATTGCTTTGGGAGCCCTAGACCCAGGTGATCTCCAAGGCTTTATTTTACAGCCCACGTTCCCAGCCACTCGCTGCTTTCTTTGGAGGTGGAAGTCAGATTCCCCCATGTGTGGGCAACCTGGAAGAGAAGCTGAAGGTTCAAGCCAGGAAAAGCTAGCATTAGAGCAAAAAGAGGGAAGTTTAATTCTCAGACTAAGTCTTTCCCTTCTTGATTACTTACTTCTCATGGGATCTACCTCTTTGCATGATGACTGATGGAAAAAATACTTAATTCCATCAAAGGCAATGTTTGGGCCTACAAGGATGATGATGATGATGATGATGATGATGATGATGATGATGATGATGAATGTTTTCACTGGGCTAGGGTCCTCCTAAGAAACACCCTAGGGTCCAAGTTGCAGTGCTATGAAAGTCCTGTCATGCCAAGAATTACTCTGGCAACTTGGACCCTGCTTGGGGGCCTCCAGGGCCACACCTAGCGATGTTCAAAAAACCACGTTGGACTCAGGATTGAACTGGGGTTGGCCACATGCAAGGCAGCCCTGACAGTGACTCTGGAAGCTATCTTTTTGGCCCTTGCCCAGAGTATTCACTTAAGCAGTTGCTCCAGCACCACCTGAGGGATCCCTAAAATTTTAACTTTGTGTGATTCATGGAGATTCGCAGAGAATCTCTGGCCTGCGTGCCTGGCTGTCTTCTCTGGGGCCCCTCGAAGGGGGTGGGCTCCAGCTTCCCTCCCTGCCCCGAGCAGAGCTCCCACAGCCGAAGACCTCTGGAGCCTTAGCCAAGGCCATGCTCAAGGCCCCTCTTCACACATTCGGACGAGCCTCACACATGAAGGAACTGGCAGAGGAACCCAGGTGTGTGGGACCCAGGGCTGAGACCTACAAGCCTGTTTGGATCAGGACTGGGCCTCTTTTGCCCAGATTTCCCATTTTCCAGTAGCTAGGCGGTCACACCCAGGGACTGCCCCCAGTGCTGTGTAATCCCACCAATAGCCCACACCCAGAGACTTTAAAACCAAGCTCCCAGAAGGCATTTTATAGCCTAGTTCTCCGTCTGGGAGAAACTCGCTAGCTACCAAGAGTTTCCTGCCCACATAGGAGAGCCTCGCAAACTCCCCATGGTGTATTCATATGTCAAAACCAGTAACAAGTTGGGTCTCATTCCCCTGACTCTGAAAGAGCCTCCAGTGCGGCACTGTTGGGAAGGAAGAGTAAAAAGAGGTTCTAAAATCTCAGGGCTAGGATGAATGGAGAGGTTACTGAGACCACTTGAGAAATTTGACAATCAATGGGATGTGATGATGATGATGATGATGATGATGATGATGATGACGACGACAATGATGTGATTCATGGATGCCATGCATCCAAGCATGGGATCTCATGGGTGCATGAATTTTACTGGGTATGGGTATACAATCTTTTTTTTTTTTTTTGGAGCATGTAAGTGGTATGGTCTTGTCCTGAGGGGTCTCAGCAGTGTGACACAGGTGGTGATAATTCAGGGAAATAGTTTCCTTCAGGGACACCCCACCCATTTCTTTCATCAGGGCTGAAACTTTCGTGTCTTGTCTCCAGACCTCTCTAGCTCTGTTTTCCTATCTTCCGCAAACAGTTGCCCAAATGTGGATATAGCCCCGCCGTGTCCTTAGCAGGAACCATCTGGTCCAAACCCATTCTTGGACAAGAAGCATTTCACTGGAACTAATGGAGTCCGCAGAGATGCGCGTTTGCCTCTATCTTCCCAGCCGTGGCCCGGGAACAGGCTGCGTTTTATAGGAGGTCTTGGCAGAAGGGAAAAGCCTATGTGGCTGGTCAGCGGGAGGGCCCGTGATCGAACCTGCAGCCTCCTGCATGCAAAGCCTGTGCACCAGTCTTTGGAGCTACCTGCCCAGCCCAGGTTTGGGGAACTCCGAAGCCTGGATTTAACCAGTTCTCGTCTTGGAACCACACACACTTCCTTCTCTGAGCAGTCTCTGCCCCAAGGAAACTTTGCTAGGCCTCCAGTGACCGCCTAGCTACTGGAAAATGGGCAATCTAGGCAAAAGAGACCCAGTCCTGATCCGCGCAGGCTTGAAGGTCTCAGCCCCGGGTCCCACACACCTGGGTTCCTCTGCCGGTACCTTCATGTGTGAGGTTTGTCCGAACGTGTGGAAAGGGGCCTTGAGCATGGCCGTGGCTAAGGCTCCAGAGGTCTTGGGGGCAATGGTGGCAGTCAGAAGTTTTCTTTCTCCTGTCCTGCATTCTTGCTGACAGCTACGCTCATCTGCTCATCTACCGTCACCCTTGGAACACACATCTTGGCAAAGGCCCTCTTTCTTTCAGACACTGCAGGCAGCTTGCATTGATTTGCGTGGTACATGAGCCCAGTTTAAGAGCCGGGCAATGTGTATGTAAAAGTTTTTTGAATGAAGGGTGCGGGGGGGAGGAACTCAGTCTCTGTTTTAAGTAATGATGGAATAATTATGAATAATAATGAAGTATTCACTATGCCAAAAACAGTAACAACAAGTCTCACAATGGAGATGTTACTGGTGCCCGCTCGAGCAAATCGATGAGCAAGGGGATGACAGTGACAGTGATGACAATGAATGAAGTAATAATAATAATCTGTCTGTCATCCCGTTGCTCATCGATTTGTTCGAGCGGGCACCAGTAACGTCTGTCATTGAGAGACTTATTGTTACTGTTTTTGGCATATCCAATACGCAGTGGTAGTTTGCCAGGCTCTGCTGCGCGGGTGTGATACTCTCGGTAGCTTGCCAGGCTCTCTGAGAGGGGCAGAGGAATCGAACATGGGTCAGCCGCGTGAAAGGCGAACGCTCAACCACTGTGCTATCGCTCCAGCCCGAATAATAATAATGATAATAATAATATAATAATAATAATAATAATAATAATAATGAAGTAATTATTCCTGCCTGGGCTTAGGGTTACTCGGAGCATGGTCTCTCTGTTATGGCACCATAGCTTTGAAAGCTGGAGACCAGCACATCTAGTCTATATTAAGATTAAAAAAAAAAGACTTCTTTTTTAAAAAAATACTCAAAAGGAGAAAGACTGTTTTTTTTTGTTAGCCCTATCATCCTGCCTTTCTCACCCACCCGCCTGGCAGAGCGTTTTAGTTTGACATGGGATCCCCCTTTGCCATTGTCTGCCGTTTCTGTTGTCTTTAGTGGCTCTCCTGGAAAGAGGTCAGTTGGGTGCTTTGGACAGCAAACTGCTGGGGAGTGTCTGAGGCTGTCTGGAGTCTGGAGAGAGGAGTCCCAAGGGATGCCAGTTGGGATCACCAGGCGCCCAGGCTGTTCACGGTCCTTCTGCACTGCCGAGCGAAGTCTGCACACTTCCTGCCGTGCCCAGGAGGTCGATGGCGAGATGGTGTGTCTGAGGCTGACCACGATTGCTGCCTGCTACAAAGTCCCTCCAGACGAACGTGCCCAGACCCTGGCCTTAGCCCCCAGGCTCTAGGATTCCCACCTTCCCTTGGTCTGTCTCCAGGAGCGTTTGACAGGAAGCCGAGAGTGAAAAGTCTCAGACACTTTATACTGATGTCATTTCAGCTGAAATCTTTATAAAGGATGATGATTTATAAATGAGCTATTTCGGTATTAATGGAAGACTTGGCCAATTTATAGCGGCGTCTTTCCTCCGGAACTTGAAATTTAACAGAAAGGGAATATAGAATTAGTGAGTGGCCAGTGAGGTTGACGATGAAAGGATTTTTTTTTTTCCCTATGTAAAAGAGCTTTCCAGCGTCTCCATTAACTTTAATCCAGGACCTATTCTAGTTGTGCCAATGCTCCGGACTGCCCTGTTTCTAGCTGAACTAAAGCAATTCTTTTATAGCATTGTTAATGCTTTGAAACGAGTATGTGGAACATTGTTGTTTGGAGATAAACTGTTTTGTAATTCAGACCCTCCTTAAGTGACACAGTGTTCCTCTCACTTAGTTATTTACCGCAATTTCCTCTGTTGTCTGTGTCCCAGAGAGCAGACTATGTGGTTGGAAGAGGTCACGAGGAAGAAGGGACCTCTGGTTGACCAGTTGGCTGGATTGGACCAATTAGAGCCGTTTACCCCCTTTCCTTGCCGTCATAATGTCCCTGTCGCCTGCTATCCCAGTGCTGGGGACGTGACGTTGGGAGGGTGATGCAACATTTAATTACTCTTTTGAAATAAAATGATTTAAAAAATGTTGTGTGACTTCCTGCCTCCTTCCCCTTTCCGCCATTGGCATGGTGATGACGAGAGGTTGCACCACCCTCGGATCTGGTGCTCACATGTTTCATGGTGGTACCCCCTTGGGGGGCGGGGGTTGTACACCAGCAGTGTTGCTTGCACTCGCAGCCCAATGCATGCTGGGAGTTGCTCTCCCTTCACTGTGCTGCTTGCCCACGTTCTCTCCAGGGGTCATACTCTTCATTCGTGGTGTTCACACACATGCTCACAGGGTAGGGGGGGCGGTGGCGGTCCTCCGGCCATGGAGCTCACACATTGTTTTTAGTGGCTATACCAGCCTGCAGCCTTTAATCTTGGGGCTCACATGTAGCTGATTCTGGTGGGGGCTAGAAATTGCTTGTGGTGGCAGGGGGTGTGCGGATCTCAGACAGCAGAGCTGCCAGCGTCACTTTTGTGCAGGTGGGTCTCAGGCAGTTGGTGACTTCAGAGGCGGGAACTCAGCGCCACACACTTACAAGGCAGACCCTTTGGCCGCTGGGCCTTTCCCCGACCTGCATGGTATGTTAGACCATGTGGATGGCATGTGCTGCGGCGCCCTATTAGGGTTTCCGTAGAAACCCTGAAGATTCCAGCTAGTGGGTTTGGAGACCTACTTGTCCTATGGCCACTCGAGTCTCATGTCAGTCCGGGGGGTTAGTAAATCAGCCACCTCCCCCCAGCTGGAATGATCGGCCACTCTCTTCAGTTGTTCCTTCCATCCTGAAGTTCACCTGGGAAGCGCCCTTAAATTGTGTATTGCCAAGTGTTTGCAGACTGTCCTAGGCCTCAGCGACAGTTCTGACCTGGCTAGGGACCATCCAGCGACGTGTAGGACTGTGTCTGGTGCAGGTGCAGGGCTGCGTGTCCACTGCAGTCAGAGGCTCCCTGCCTGTTGCTTTTGTGTCCAGCTTATTGGACCTGTGCTCCATATTTTTTTATAGCCATGTGTCTAGTCGTGACATTTGTTTGAGTTCTTTGGTAGATGTTTTGCTTTGCTATCTCTCCCTGGCATCTTTGTGTGTTTGTTTGTTTAGTACTATTTGTTTCTCTCCCCAGATACAGGCTGTAATTCAGAAGGGATGGTGTCTCTAAATGCTGTCTCAAGAGTACCAGAGATGGGTAGGGACAGGGTGGTTGGGTGTGGGGGTGCCCAAATGAAAGAATTGTTGGGTTCCTTTGGGCCCTTTCTCCCCACCATGTGGTTTTGGAGGCTGGGAAACCCAAGAGGGAGGCATTGGCAGAGTTAGTGTTTGGTCAGAACCTTCTTTCTGTGATTCCTTAGTACTGTTCGTTCTTCTCCTGGAAGTGGTAAGCGTCATCTCTGGGGGACTATCTAATGAGGATACTAATCCCAGTCATCAGCCTGCTCTCCTGACTTCACAGAGACCCCACCTTCTAGGACCTTAGGATAAATTCAGGCATGTGGCCGATGGTACACGAGTTGATATGCTACTGGTATTCGACCTCTTGGACAGCTGAGAAAAGAGCACTGCAAAGAGAGCACTGAGAATAGAATAGAACAGAGAGCTGCCACCCAGTGGGCGTTTCCGTGTCACCCACACCTACCCCATCCGCTGCAGATTCAGCCCAGAAATTGTTGGTGATCTTTTTTTTTTACATTTTTAATTTTTTTAATGAATCACCATGATGTGCAGTTACAGACTTACCAACTTTCATGATTCTGTTTCAGTCATAAAATGATTGAGCACCCATCCCTCCACCAGTGCCCATTCTCCACCACCAATGTTCCCTGTATCCCTCCCATCACCCCCACCCCATCCCTCCCACCACCTGCCTCTGTGGCAGCCACATTTCCTTTTACTCTCTCTCTCTCTCTCTCTCTCTCTCTCTCTCTCTCTCTCTCTCTCTCTCTCTCTCTCTCTCTCTCTCTCTCCTCTTTAGGGTGTTGAGGTTTGCAATACAGGCAGTAAGTGGCCATCATGTTTGGTCCATAGTCTAATTTCAGCACACACCTCCCATCCCGAGCGAGCCCTCCAAGCATCATTCACTTAGTGGTCCCTGCTCTATCGCAGCTGCCTTTCCCCCCAGCATGTGAGGTCGGCTTCCAAGACATAGAGCGATCCTCCTGGCCCTTATCTCTAAAGTGTTGGTGATTTTGACGGGTTTAGCAGAGCTGGTGATCAGGGAGCTGGACCAGCCCCGGATGCCTTTAACTAAGGCTGATGTCCAGCCCTGCAGCCCTCCCGCTGCCTGTAGTTATTCCTGTGTCTGGACTCCAGGCCCTACACGGATCCCGTATGACTCACCGGTCTGCACACCAAGAACGGGAATGTGTGGATTCCCGTTGGTCTCCTTTTGTGGGTTCCTCTTCACTTTCAGGCCCTGGTGGCCATACAGACTGGAAGTCCGTGGAACTGTTTCACATGGAAACTCGCGAAGGGTTTCAGGTCTCTGTGCTCGGGAGCACCTGCTCAGTCCCTTACCATGCGTGTTCTCTCCTGGTGGTTACGAATTAGGCCTTGGAAGACTTGGCGGCCCCTGAGTGGGTGCCTTTATTTTCAAATGTGTTTGTGTGCGACTCACAAAAGCCTGGCGGGTGGGGTGAAGGTCTTTTCTGAAAGTTTGGCTGAGAGCCCAGAATTTTCTCAGACCATATAGGATGTCTAGAAACCTCAGTTCCCTCCCTCCCCCTGCCAGCCCATTCTTGGCTTCTTCAACTGAGCAAGCCATAGATTAGGAAAGAGGATTTTCTCCCCCTCCCTGTTACTAGGGCATTATCTCATTATATAAAGACCTGGCATACAGAAAACATGCGCTCTAGTAAATGATGATGGCTCCATAAAAAACAAATTTTAAAAAATTGATAAAAGCAAGCGCTGTGAGCCCTCTGCACAACCCTCACAGTAAATATTTTTAAGTGCATCTTTTTTTAAGTTGTGGCAAAATGCGCACGATCTAAAACCGTATTATTCATTTTTCATTCTTCAAGGCATGGTTTGGTGTCAGCAAGTGGCCAGCCACCGCATGGTGTCCACCGTCACAAACATCCATCTCTGGGTCTTTCTCTCTCTTTCAGACCTGAGAGCGTGCGTGCGAAAATAGCACAGAGATGAAAGCAGTGCAGAAAATAGCACAGATAAAATCTCTAAAGCGGAAATAGGAAATTTCTTACTGCAGAAGGTGCCCTAGCACTGTTGCTCGTTAGATGTGGAGTTTCCATTTCTTCCGCATTTTACCATCTTCATCTACCACCGTGAGGGTGCTTTATTGCAAATGCTCTCGTTTCCTATCCCACACGCATGTGAATTAATACTCCCATTTTATTAATAAGGGACTGGAAGCGCAAAGAGAAGAGAGATCATGAAGAAGTCGAGATTTAGTGCTGTTGTCTTGAAACCCTTTCAGTAGTTCTACTGCCCTTCAAAAGACTCTTCAGGGGATGGGATAGGTGCCGAGAATGTGGGATTTTTGGAGTTTCGTCTGAAATTGTGGGTCTTACCCTAACAACCAACAGTCTTGTTCATAACCTTGGGCATCAGGGAGTGGAGTGCTTTTCCTAAACATGGAACAGATGCGGCAGATGTCTATTCAAATATTACTTTAAAAAAATGCCTGAGATTGTATTTAAATTGCTTCAATTATTCACTAATTAAATTGCAGATTGTTTCTCTTAGGGAATTTTGCACTAGGCAGAGTTTCTTCAATTGTTTGTGTTGGACAATGACAAAATAAATCTTTTGCATGGTAGCTTAGTGAAAAATACTGCTGAATGGGCCAAAGAAGTCCACAATAATTCTATAGCAGACTTATTTTTTTTAAACAAAGAAATCTTTGTCTCCTTCCTTCCTTCCTTCCTTCCTTCCTTCCTTCCTTCCTTCCTTCCTTCCTTCCTTCCTTCCTTCCTTCCTTCCTTCCTTCCTTCCTTCCTTCCTTCCTTCCTTTCCTCCCTCCTTCCTTCCTTCCTTCCTTCCTTCCTTCCTTCCTTCCTTCCTTCCTTCCTTCCTTCCTTCCTTCCTTCCTTCCTTCCTTCCTTCCTTCCTTCCTTCTTTCTCTTTTTTCCTCTTTTTTGCTATTTGAGCATGCACAGATAATGGGACCTTATACATTAAAAAAATCAATTTTTGGATTCCAACATTTAAGATACCCAAAGAGTCTTAGAGACACTGGTAGCCCATATGTTCTATTGAATGTCTTGGTTTCTTTGGGATGCCTGAATTTTTACCCAAAACAGCACAATGGGACCCGGATATTTAATAACTACATGTGTGTTTTGTCCACAGCTGCCACAATGTAAATCTTTAGTTAGGCCTTTCTAGCCACCAGTTTGCCCTGGACTTCATCTAGTGTCTTTATCAGCTGTTGCTGCATTCCTGTACCATTTATAGAACATCCTCCCAAGCGCTGTTTTCATTTGCGGAGAGATGGGGAGAAGAGAACGAAACTGAGAGAAGGAACAAGATAGAAGAGTTTGGGGCGGGGAGGGGGTGGGTGGGAGGGATACTGGGATCATTGGTGGTGGAGAATGGGCACTGGTGGAGGGATGGGTACCTGATCATTATATGACTGAAACGCAAACACGAAAGTTTGTAAGTCTGTAACAGTATCCCACGGTGATTCACTAATAAAAAAAATTAAAATAAAATAAAATAAAATAAAACACTTGGTTGAGTGTATTGGGCATGCTGGTAGTGGTAGTGTGCATTAACTTTGTATTCTTACCGTACGTGTTAACATGGCTATAACCATATTACCAAAAGTATAATAAAATAATTGTTTAAATTCTATAAAGAAAAAAAAAAGAGAAGAGTTTGGGGTCTCTGCAGACCAGAGCTCATCACAGGACCAGATTTGAGAGTCTTTAACGGGAAAGCTTGCTCCCTCTTCGGTTGTTAGTGATCTCATTCTCCCAGGACATGCATAATTCTGGGCTAATGTTCACCCCAGTCCACTGGTAATTAAGACTTTACTCTCGGAATAAATAAATACCTGGCACTTGGGAGCCCAGGCTTGGGGCAGCCGGTGTCTTTGCTAACCCTTTCTCCTACACGGTCGCATTTAATCCCCTATGTTACAAATGAGGCAGGTAAGGCTGAGAAAGGTTGCGATACTTGCACACTCATTAGTAGCAGGAGTTCTTTGTCCTTATGTAAACAGGAATGCATCTTTCCTGAGTTAGACATGCTCAGGATTTTTAAGCACCACCCTCAGGGGCTGGAGAGATAATAAGCTGGGGAGGTACTTAAGCTGCCAGGTAACTGGCCTGGATTTGATCCCTGGCACCGCATATGATTTCCTGAGCACAGCTGGGTGTGGCCCCAAACCAAGCAACCCCTCTCCAGTCCCCTGTGCTGTGCTGTCCCCCCCCACCTCAAGAAACTCAAACCAAAAAAAAAAAAAACCAACAATCCTATGTATTTCAGGGTAGTTGTTGAGATGAATGATCTTTACGCTTAGGAATTTATGTGAGGGGCTGGAGAGGTCGTACAGCAGGTAAGGCCTTGCCTTGCTTGCCGTCACCCGGGGTTTCATCCTGACACCTTATATGATTCCCCAGCACTGTGGGGAGTGATTCCCTTCCCAATACAGAGCCAGAAGGAAGCCCCAAACACAGCTGGAGATGGCCTGAGGGGGGAAAAAGAAAGAAAAAGGAAAAAGGGGGATTTATGTGGAGGCAATGCAGACCTGTGCGTGTTAAAGGCAGTCTGAAAAACATTGTAAGAGTTTGGGTCCATTCACTGGCAGCGCCAATGCGGAAAGTGTAGAACACTCGCAGTATTGGAAGGAACGAGGGACGCTTCTACAAATCACGTGCCTCCATCACATGCCTTCCAGTGACCCCAGACAGTTGGTGAGAAGGAGTTTGTCACTCGTAAATAGTCGGTAAGAAGTGTTGCGCAAGTTTGAAGCAACCCAGCAATTTGCACGTGGAGCTGTGGGGCAGAGAATGGGGAGTCTGAAGAAGTGGGGCTGCTGGGTGTCTGAAATCAAATCAGGGACGGGATCTTAGCAGCAGAGGGGAAACAGGGCAACCAATGACAGAACCAGAAGAGAGACATCTGGATTAATTCAGAACACAGTGCCAGAGAACCGGAGCTAGAGAAGCAACTAAGTCCCCGTGGTTGACTGAAGTCACCATGTCAGAACAGAGCGTATACCAAGGGTCAGGGATAGGACTTGGTGGTAGAACACAAGTTTTACATGTGTGAGGCCCTGGGTTCGAATCCTGCCACTAATTGAAAAAAAATGTAGGACATATTAAAAATGGGCTCTTTTTTGCACACATGCATTCTCCCTTTGAGATGCCTTTGTTGTATGAGTTATGTTGTAGGTAAAGAGCTGCTTTAGCCTAGAAGTCTTTCTTTCTTTCTTTCTTTCTTTCTTTCTTTCTTTTCTTTCTTTCTTTCTTTCTTTCTTTCTTTCTTTCTTTCTTTCTTTTCTTCCTTCCTTCCTTCCTTCCTTCCTTCCTTCCTTTCTTTCTTTCTTTCTTTCTTTCTTTCTTTCTTTCTTTCTTCTTCTATTCTTTCTTTCTTTCTTTCTTTCTTTCTACTCTTTCCTCTCTTTCTTTCTTTTATTTTTGCTTTTTGGGTCACACTCAGTGATGCACAGGGGTTACTCCTGGCTCATGCACTCAGGAATTACTCCTGGCGGTGTTCACAGGACCATATAGGATGCTGGGAATCGAACCTGGGTTGGCTGCGTGCAAGGCAAATGCCCTCCCCGCTGTGCTATTGCTCCAGCCTCGAATTTTTTCATTTTAAGACATGCTTTTCTCCTTCATAGGGCAGACTTCTGTTTAATCCCCAGTGGCCCCTGGTCCCTCCAGCTCCCCTGGGAGTAGTAACTCTCAGAGACAGAGCTGGGAGTAGCCCCCAAGCTCTGCATGGGGTATCCCCAAGCCTGTCCTCTCCCCCTCCAAATGTTCTCCCCAGGAAGTCTTTAACGCTTTCTGTTAGGCATAAATTCACTTCGGCTTTACTCTGAGAAGAAAATGTAGGTGTTTTGCTCAGGGGACAATGGGGTACTGGGGATCGAACCTGGGGCTCTTGCATGCCACGCGTATGCTCTGGCCCCTTGATCCATCTCCCTGTCCTCAGTTATTTTCCTCTGGTGTTACCATTAGGAGATTTTAAGGCGGCCCCAATCCCCGGCTCTCTAGCTTCATTGCGGTGCAGAGAGGCTGGGCGAGTTCAATGACTTTTTGGCAGGGTGCTCAGGCCAAGGGCTGACGGCTGAGTCCGTGAGAAGGAAATCTTGCTGTTTGTTTCTGATTTCTGACTGTTAGGGCACCAGTGGTATATCTATCTATCTATCTATCTATCTATCTATCTATCTATCTATCTATCTATCTATCTATCTATCTATCTATCTATCTATCTATCTATCTATCTATAGATATATAGATATATATATATTGTTGTTGTTGTGTTTACCTCTTTCATGACTCAAGTTTTTTAGGTATACAGTATCTGAGCCTTTTTATGTTTGCTTGTTTTTGTTTTGGGGTCACACCTAGTGGTGCTCAGGGCTTACTCCTGGATCTGTGCTCAGGGTTCACTCCTGGCAAGGCTCGGAGGACCGTGCAGGGCACCCGGGATCAAACTTGATTCAGCTGTGTGCAAGGCAAATGCCTCCCCTTCTGGACGATCTTTCTGGCTTCTATCTGAGGATCTTAAGTCTTTTTTCTTTGTTGCCTCTCCTCAGAGGAACTTTGTGTTTCAGCGCTTGTCTGCTAAGGTGAGTCTTCTCGTCACATTTTAAGTTAAAAGTCAGGGGAAGAGCCGGAAAGATAGTCCAGACGTAGGGTGCTTGCCTTGCACCCCGTATGGTCCCCCTGAACAACCCATATAGTCCCCTGAGCTTGGCAGGAGTGCAGAGCTAGGAGTAAGCCCTGAGCACTGCCAGGTGTGACACCCAAAACCAAAAAAAAAAAAAAGTTAGGGGGAAGGACTGTGACATGTTTTGCTTGACAAATGAAAATTGTGTCTAATTGGTTTATAGTCATATTTTCTTCATTGACGTGAATAAGACTTTTCACTTGTGTGGCAATGTGAATGTACCACGATGTTCTTCTTGCCCTATATTGAAAGTAGTGGTACCTCATCTCAGGGGAAAAAAAAAAATCATAATTTCAAGTGCAGATAATTTTGGTTCATCAATGGCAGTGCTCAGGGCTTACTCCTGACTCTGCACTCAGGGATCACTCCTGGTGCGCTCAGGGCACCGTACGGGGTACCAGGGATTGAGCTCAGGTCAGCCACATGCAAGGCAAGTGCCCTCCCCACTGTACCATCTCACAAGCCTGTGCATAAGAGTTTTAAGTGTAATTTCAAATGGCGGGTTCATCCCTGAACTCCTGATTATAAATCTTTTGTCCTGAAAAATCAAAAGTGCTTTGGAATCCGCTTGGCTCTGGGCTCTGGCTACTGGTCTAATGAGCTCTTTTCTTGCGTGCTAGGAGATACAGTCAGAAATATGCTGATTTTTAGTTTTCAAGCCCACGCTTGAAAATGAGGTAGACAGGGAACTTGAATGCGAGAGCGTGTATCATGGATGCAGGGAATGGACTTAGAGAGATGCTGGAAAGTGTAAGGAATGGCCTTTTCACATTTTTCCTCATTTAATTTTTCAAATGGGTATGGCCATAATATTCTGTGTATTGCTTTTAAGCCCAAAGATCCTTATTTATCATTTTACTTATTATTATTTTACTTATTATTTACTTCTTTGCTGATTACTTACTTATGATAAAACTTATTATTTTACTTACTTTCCTTAGTCTCCAAGTGTTTGCATTTCCCCCTTTGCTTCTATTGTGATTAATTTCCATTTTCAAAGAATCATGGTCTCTGAGGACAGTGGCCCTGACTGATACCTTCTGATTGTATGGAGATAAGTCTTGTGACCTAGCATGGATTCTATCTAGTATATCCCACATGCACGGGAAAAGAATGTCTACACATTTTTGGAACACATGCTAAATTGGAGGATTTAGCATAGCCAAAACAATGAAGATGAATAAAGGTATCTATTCATGTTTACATTAGGCCTTGGGAATGAGAGACTTTGAGAGAGCCTGGAAGGCTGGGACAAGTCTCAGAGATTGTGGAGAGTTCCTATACTGGCTAAAAATCAGTCATGGGAGGGGAAGAAGCCAGATGTCATTAGTTTCTCTTCTGAGGGAGGTAAGTTTGGGTCATCTGGAGATGTAGCAGATTAAAATTCTTTCAGGCTGGAGAGAGAGTATACAGCAGGGAGGGCATTTGCCTTACATGAGGCCGACCTAGGTTTGATCCCTGGCACAATGGATAGTCTCCTGAGCACAGCCAGGAGTGACGATCCTTGAACACAGAACCAGGAATAAGCCCTGAGCACCCAGTGTGGCCCCTCAACCCAAATAAATATCCAAAAACAAAAGGAGCAGAAATTCCCCTCAGGGACCATATTTAACCATCCCACTAAGCAAGAAATAACATGGACACAGTATAACAAACTTATCTTCATCCCAGTATTTTCTGCTCCTAGTCTCCATATGCATCATACCTGACATCTTCACGGGCTGCCTTAAGACTTGCTTTTTTTGTTTTTATTCTTGAGGGAGAGGGGCGGGGGAGAGCCACACCTGGCATCGCTCAGGGCCTACTCCTAGTCCTGAACTGGGGGGTCATTCCTGGCAGGACTCAGGGCCCCATGAAGGGTGCCAGGGAATTGAACCCTTGTTAGCCGCGTGCATGGCAATTGCCCTACCTGCTGTGCTATATCACTCCAGGCCCAAGTCTAGTATTTTTCTAACACAACTTGGTCTCTGAACAAACATGAAAAAGGCCAGATAGTGCCTCTTCAAATCTCTAACACTCTCTTTAGAATTGATTCCAACTCTTCCATTTGGAACAACCCAAGTTTCCGTTGTCAGAGATTGGGCCATTTGCTTGTCGCTATGAGGACCCATCTTGCAACTGATTCCAAATCTGTAGATTAAGTCAGTCGCGGTCCCGGCATTTGGATTTTCATGTTTATGATGTGTGGGAGCCTGATCAGTGGCATTACTGTCAGGTTTTTGATCGTTTTTATTGTATCCTCTCCATTGTAGGCAGGGCTGTTGCATACTCATTTGTTAAAGTATCACAAATCCCCCGTATTCTTTTATGCTGCAGGCCTGTACATATGAAGAAAATCTGGAATCTCATTAGCAGCTCTCAACTGGCTAGGGGACAGAGATGCATGAGCTGTAATGGCAATATCTAAGGTGTTAAGTGGCTGGAGCAAGGTAAAGAGAGGCAGGACAATTAGGGGAAAATTGATTCGGCTGGGGGGGGGGTATGGAGTAGAGGCCAGGCTTGAGAAGGGGGTGAGGTATGAGACTAGGATAGAGTAGAGGGAGGACTTGTTCCTAGAAAAGAGGATTTTTTTTTCACTTTGCTTTCTCTTTACTTTGATTGCATTCAATATTTCAACGGAAAACTCACTATTATTATTTGGAATTTTCCCCCCAACAATCAGATCTGCTGAAAAGGCATCATTTGGTCATTTGTTTTCCATTGCTGAGAATGACGAGTGTATAAGGTTGGTTTTAGATTTCTGGTATTTTAGTAATTAAGTCCAGAGAAATTTCTGCCAGCAGACGCATCATTGCAAGCTCATACCTCTGTTTAGTGGGCCTTATAAGATGGCGGTCGCCACACTGCCGCCGGGGAAAGGAAAGGCTGAGAGAGAAACACCTATCCCCTCCCAGGGCGGCCTGGGGAAGGTAGCTTAGTCCACAGTCTAGAGGCATTTCTGCAAGAAGCCGTTGGGTGCCGGAAGTAGTTAGTTGGCCTCGGGGATCATGGGCGTTCAGGAAGAAGAGCCGTTTCAGAACTTTTTGTTTGTTTGTTTGTTTTTGGGTCATACCTGGCATTGCACAGGGGTTCCTCCTGGCTCTGCACTCAGGAATTACTCCTGGCGGTGCTCAGGGGACCATATGGCATGCTGGGAATCGAACCCGGGTCAGCCGCATGCAAGGCAAACACCCTACCTGCTGTAGTATCACTCCAGCCTCGAGGATTTTTTTTTTTTTTTTGAGGGAAGCTCACCCCGCTGTTTTCAGGGCTTACTCCTGGCTCTGACCCACGGATCACTCCTGGTAGACTCTGGGGAGCGCCTTATCCACTGTTCTATCACGCCAGCCCCACACAGAGGACGGGGCTGCAAGGCCGGGAGGACCCAGGGATGAGATGGAGGGGCGGTGTGGCGTGTCCGCCTGACCATGCAGGCTAATTTGGACAGTGTCTCGAGGCACTGGTTGCCTTAGAATGGATGAAAGCAGGTCTATGCTGCTGGGGAGTTTATTTTTATTCTATTTTATTTTAGGGAGCAGACCCCGTTGTGTCAGGGCTGAGTCCTGACTCTGCCCTTAGAGATCACTCCTGGAGAGGGTCAAGGGACTGTATGGGGTGCAGGTAATTGAATCTGGACTGGGCGCGTGGAAGGCCAAATGTCTTCCCGCTTATTACCACCCCAGTCCCTGCCCATAACTCAGTTCTTGCATGGGGGGAAGTAATCAGGAAACTCGTAAACAGGGACTTCAGTTGGCCATAAAACTAATTTCACTCCTCCTGGCACAAGGACACTGAAATAGTTTGCTCTGGGGCAGGTGACTGACCTCGCCCAGACCCCCTTTGCCCCCATCATTGTAACAACAGTGAATCTTCTGGAGGAGGAGTTTATAATTGGGACATTTGGAATTAAGAGAAATAAGGGCTGGAGAGGAGCACAGTGGGTAGGGCATTTGCCTTGCATATGGCCGACCCGGGTTTGATTCTTCTGCCCCTCTTGGAGAGCCCGGCAAGCTACCGAGAGTATCGCGCCCGCATGACAGAGCCTGGCAAGCTACCCATGGTGTATTCAATATGCCAAAAACAGTAACAACAAGTCTCACAATGGAGACATTACTGGTGCCCGCTCGAGCAAATCAATGAACTGTGACTGTGAAGGGTGAAGGAAGTATTTGTGTATCCTTTCTTTCCTTCCTTCCTTCCTTCCTTCCTTCCTTCCTTCCTTCCTTCCTTCCTTCCTTCCTTCCTTCCTTCCTTCCTTCCTTCCTTCCTCCCTCCCTCCCTCCCTCCCTCCCTCCCTCCCTCCCTTCTTTCTTTCTTTCTTTCTTTCTTTCTTTCTTTCTTTCTTTCTTTCTTTCTTTCTTTCTTTCTTTCTTTCTTTCTTTCTTTCTTTCTTTCTTTCTTTCTTTCTTTCTTCCTTTCTTCCTTCCTTTCATAGTAAGTGGTAACTTATGGTTAGATTGTAGGAAATCTTTTAATAAACGTTTCCTTTATTATTAAATTTGAGATCTGGGGGCCACACCAGCCAGTGCTCAGTGAAGTTGAGTGTATATGGTTTCCAGTTCCGTGATGAGGGTCGCTTCTGGTATGCTCAGGGGACCAGCTGGGGCTCCAGTATGGAAAGCCAAATATAATTTTTTTATTTGGAAAAATAAGATAAATTCAGGTGATTTCTAGAAAAGATACTTGTCACAGAGTTCCGGAACTGTTGTTTCTAATGAAAACTTTGCCATTGATGAGCTAATTATTATTATTATTATTATTATTATTATTTTCATTTTATTTTTTTATCACTTGTATCATTTGTCATTACTTTGCTCGTGTATTTGCTCGAGCGGGTGCCAGTAATGTCTCCATTCATCCCTGTCCTTCCCAAAATTGCTGTATTGGGGGCTCATTAAGGGTCAGGGGAATGAAGCCCATTATTGTTATTATTTTTGGCATCTCAAATATGCTACGGGTAGCTTGCTAGGCTCTGCCGTGCAGGTGGGATACCCTCAGTAATTTGCTGGGCTCTCCGAGAGCTAGGAGGCTTTTTAAAAAAATTTTTTTTATTAGAGAATCACTGTGATGTACAGTTACAAACTTATGAACTTTTGTGTTTGCATTTCACTCATACAGTGATCGTTTACCCATCCCTCCACCAGTGCCCATTCTCCTCCACCAATGATCCCAGTATCCCTCCCACCACCCCCACCCCATCCCCCACTATCCCACCCTGCCTCTGTGGCAGGGCATTCCCCTTTGTTCTCTCTCCTTTTGAGTGTTGTAGTTTGCAATCGAGGTATTGAGTGGCTTTCATATTCCGTCTATGGTCTACTTTCAGCTCACATCTTCCAACCTGAATGGGCCCGCTAGGAGTTGTTTTTGTGGAGAGTGCCCTTGAGAAGCTGTGGCTGGGTTCTGGAGGTTTTCAGCTGCTGGGGCTCTGCTTGGGGCGGGGAGGGAAACTCAATCCACCCCCCCTCCAAGGGGGCTGCAGTGAAGACAGCCTGGTTCAGGGGCAGGAGATATTTTTTATATCATATTTATTTATTTATTATTGAATCATCATGAGATACTTTCATGTATCTCACGTACAAAGCTTTCATGTTTGAGTTTCAGTCATACAATGATTGAACACCCACCCATTCCTCCATCAGTGCAAATTGTCCACCACCAAGATGCCCAGTATCTCTGTCCCCCCCTACCCCCCATCCCCTGCCTCCATGGCAGACAGTTTTCCCCATACTCTCTCTCTCCTTCGGGGTATTATGGTTTGCAATACAGATACTGAGAGGTCATCGTGTTTGGTCCTTTATCTACTTTCAGCACACATCTGCCATCCCAAGCCACCCCTCCCACCATCATTGACTGAGTGATCCCTTCTCTATCCCAGCTGCCTTCTCCCCCCCGCTCATGAGGCAGGCTTCCAACTATGGAGCAATCTTCCTGGCCCTTGTCTCTAACTGGATGAGCTAATTTTTAAATAGATTTTTGTTTGGAACACTCACCAGATGCCAGGCGCTTGGTTAGGCCTGGAGTGTGGGCACGTATTGGGTGATGGATTCTCTAGCTGCTGTCTCTACAGAGTCTCCGTTGCAGGGGTGATAGAAAAGTAGTTATGGCATGGGAATAAGCCATGAGCTAAGACAGCGACCACAGAGCAGGCAGTTGGGTTCTCTAACCAGAGGCGGAGGAACAAAAACTTTATGCAGAAAGTGATTTCTAGCAGAGATCTAATGATGAAATAAGAGTAGGTCAGAGGTCACATGCTAGGTGAAGAAGCAGCTCTGATAGAGAAGGAATCACCCAAGCAAAGGGTGCTAGGTGGGCCCACTAGGAATGGTAGATAGGGGCTGAAAATAGACTATAGACTGAACAGGATGCCTACTTAATACCTCTGTAGCAAACCACAACACCCAAAAGGAGAGCGAGCAAAAGGGAATGCCTGACCACAGAGGCAGGATGAGGTGAAGGGGACAGGGTGGGGGTGGTGGGAGGGATGCTGGGACCATTGGTGGTGGAAGAGGGGCACTGGTGGAGGGATGGGTACTCTATCATAGTTTGACTGAAATGCAAGCATGAAAATTTGTAAGCCTGGAACTTTATCTCACGATGATTCACTAATAAAAAAATTTTAAGAAAAAATAAAGAGAGGCACAATGGGGGAAAAGAAAAGAGTAGGTCAGAGGAACAGGGGAAGGAAGTCCCCAAAAGTCGATATGGTGAGAAGGTTTCGAGTATTTACAAGAGAGTGTAGTAGGACCCAGGGTGCCTGCATTTTTGTGTGCATATGTATACGCGTGTGTGAATATGAATGACACACACAACTGTGTGTGTTTGGGGGGGACAATGAAAAGCAGTTTTGCTTGACTCTACGTGGAGTGTGGGCTGGAAGAAGAGAGAATGGACTGGGGGATGGTGGGGGGCTGGACCACCTGGAACCCTGTTCAGGGGGTAGCTCGGAATCCATTCGAATGCCCGTCAATTTGCTTCCTGACAGACCACCTTGCCAGAAAGCCAGTCTAGATGGAGTGTGAAGGAGGGTCAGCTCCATTGTGGAGGGGAGAGCACTCAGAAGTGACTATGGGAATGCAGAAAAATGCAGGGAGACAAAGAACATGAGTAGGTTGATTCTAAAGAGGGTTCTGGTGACGGGGTGGAGATGGAATCTTGGCCACTGGATAGAAAATACTCTTGTTTCGGCTGGGAAATATGCTTATCTAAGCTTGTACATTCTTTTCAGGGTTCTTCAAAAAAAAGTATTCAAAGAACTTCTTAGATTTGACCCAAAAATCCTTACATTCAGTGCTGGCTTAGCTGGATGTATTAGAGGAAAGGGATAAATTCAGAAGGCTTGGCAGACTTTTATTTATTTATTTATTTATTTTTGGGTCACCCTGGCGATGCTCAGGGGTTACTCCTGGCTCTGCACTCAGGACTTACTCCTAGCAATGCTTGGGGGACCATATGGGATAACCAGGAATTGAACCTGGGTTGGCTGAGTGCAAGGCAAACACCCTCCCACTGTGTTATGGCTCTGGCCCTATATTTAATGTTTTCAAATTAAAAAAAATATCTTCTAGAGATTTTCTGCTTTTGAGCATTGTATCCAGGCTAAGGGAGGCCAGTCCTTGACACTGCAGAACAGGCAATTTTACTTTTAGTACATTTAAAATATAAAACATCAACATTGCAGTCAACTCAAAGAATATGTAACTGACACATTTAAAATTCGATTGTGTCCCCCAAATTTCTCAGGCTTTCATAGGCAAGCTCTATGTTTGAATAGCTGCAGCCTGCTAAACCTCAGTAACAAATGAATCAGGAGTGATTTTGTGTAGTGAGGCAGATGAAAGGAACTTCCTAAGAAAGACAGCCAACACAAGAATGAAGAAAGAATAGTTAGCCAAATTTGGGAAATTTAGCCACAACTTAAAAAAAAATGAAACAGGATGGAGACATAGTACAGGAGGTGAGGCATTTGCCTTGTACGTAGGCTGTCCCAGTTCGATCCCTGGCACACATGTGGTACCCCAGCACTGCTAGAAGTGATCCCTGAGCATCGCTGCATGTGGCTCCCCCAAACAATAAAAATTCATTCGCTCTCATAAACCCTATTCTAATCATCTTTAACTGTGTTTTCATTAACAGAGCAAAGCACCTCCATTCTTTAGAATTTACTATTGGGTAGAAATAAAATGTACAAGTCAGCACAAAATGTACAAAGAATAATGCCCCCAAACTGGGCAGCATCCCAATAAGAATGAAGCTATGCAGTCAGTTTTCTCTGCTGTATAATCTTCTGTCACCCATATGTGTATTATTCACCTATCGGACTCGGAAGTGGGGAAGTAGGGAAGACTATGGACTGTATCTATGGTCCTTCACAAAGAGTGCAAAAGAACAAAGGCAAAAAATAGTTGAGAGAGCCCTGGGGAGAGAGAGGCTTTTGGATTTCAACATCTTACCTAGTGAATAGACTTGAAAGCATAAAATAAAGCTCAGCTAAATTCAGGGAAACATTGATTCACCCCACTGAATACACATCTTACTGAATTCACTAATCTAATTAATCAAACTGCTTCTCCCTTTCTGAAGTAGACTCACAGGCAGTAAAATAAATTAAATCAACATCCCGCCCCCACCCCTCGCCCCCTTACTAAAAATAAGCTTTCTTTCCCTGGATAAATCGGTCATTTAAATTCCCAAGACTGTGCTCCTGCAGTCCACTGGCAGGAAGCAATTGTATGGTTATAAAATCGTTTCTCTGCAGATTGCAGTGTGCGGGGTCTGACTATCCTATCTTAGCTCTACTACCAAATTGATGAATAAAATAAATATTAACAGAAGTTATTTTTAGAAATAAATGGCTTCTGGATGGCGTTGATTTGCAAGCGTGGGAGTCTTTGGCTTCTAGGTGGATCTTTAGTGAAGCTTAAACTTCTGTTGGTGGTACGAGCTGGTGCCTTTGGGAAAGAAATCCAGGGAAATTAAGGATATTTGAAGTTTGAAAACACTTGAATTGTAAAAAATGCAGACAGCAAAGGAGTGGAAATATTTCAGTTGAGGAGAATGTGCAGGTGTGGTCATGTTGCGTTTACCTAACTTGAAACCCCCAAACTGAGTAAGCTTCCGTGTTGGATAGCTTGTCTCTACATATAATGGTTTTATGGGCTCATAACATTCACATAAATATAATGCACAGAGTATGGGATGTATCAGACAGGAGAGAAAGAGAATAAAAAACGTACGAAGTGGGCCATGTTGTTGGCACAGTGCCCCATCTCCAAAAAGAACACGATAGCAAGGAATCTTCCCAGTTCGACTGCTCTGGGCTGAGAACTAGGGGGTCTTCTTGGAATGGGGGCAGGCAGATTCCCCTTTCTGTGCAAAGACACAGCAGCTCACAGCTACAGCCCACCTTAGCCAATATAGAAAAGGCCCAGCTCCATAAATGAACCTTATCAAACTGTCAGGCCACCGAATTGTTCCAGATTTATAGCTTTTGGACTGTGGCCGTGCAATATACCTCCAAATTTCATAGTACTGTCAGCCCAGTAGGATCACAGCAAATATGATTGGAAAGTTTCTGAGCTTAATGAGCCCGAACAATTACATACTAAGGTCAGCTGGCACCAGCCAGCATAGCAGATCCCCAGACAACGCCTTCCGGAAGTCACATCACTGTGAGATAGAACCGTTACCACAAATGGACTTTTCTTGATCTATGTATTGATAGTCCCCTTGGTCTTTCTGTCGTAACAAACAATTTGAAGTAAATTTGTTTGTTTCTCCAGGTCCCCAAATTATCTTTTTAAATTAAATTAAAAAGTTGTTTAAATTAAAAATTGGATCATTATTATGAATTTGAAAATAGAATCATCACGAATCACAAAGTTATTCATGATTGAGTTCCAGACATCCAGTACAGCAGCACCAGTGCCTTCACCACTGTTCCTTTCCTTACACCAACGTTCCCAGTTTCCCTCCTGCCTCTGTGACAGGCACTTTTTTCCTTTTTCTTCTTCCCTTTGCCATCAAGTTGTCTAAAATTTTTTTTGAAAATCTTTTTTTTGGTCACACCCAGTGATGCTCAGGGGTTACTCTTGGCTCTGCACTCAGGAATTACTCCTGGTGGTGCTCAGGGGACCCTATGAGATGCTGGGGACCGAATCTGGGTCAGTCACATGCAAGGCAAATGCCCTACCCACCGTACTGTCACTCCAGCCCCTTATCTTAAATTTTGATTGCGGAATGATTTGGCTAGGTGCAGGCAAAGAATTAAACATGACCTCACTTTCGTTTCGTTTGGGGGCTACACCAGTGCTGCTCAAGGATATTTTCTGGTGGTGCTGGGGGATTTGAACCACTGTTAGCCACATGCCAGCCAAACATCATAATTCCTATTTCTATTTATTGGGGGGCAAATCTCCTGGAAGAGAGCGATGCAGAATCTCACACGGCAGAGCCTGGCAAGCTACCCGTGGTGTATTTGATATGCCCAAAACAGTAACAATAATGGGCCTCATTCCCCTGACCCTGAACGCGACAGGGACAAATGAAGACGTTACTGGTGCCTGCTTGAGCAAATCGATGAACAATGGGATGACAGTGATACAGGGGGGAGGAAACAGCTGATGGTGTCTGGAGGCTACTCTTGGCTCAATGCCTATGTGTGCGCAGGGGATAGAACCCAAACTTTCCCATGCAAAGCAAGAATTATGCTGTTATCTTTCCCCTATGACCCCAGTTAGTTCATTTCTCCCATGTCTTGCCCAAAGGGAGGTCATTTAAGGTATGACCATACCTTAAAGATGCTGACCACGGTAGGGTTGTAGCTCAGTGATCAAGTACTTGCCTTCCACGTGTGAGGCTGAGGGCCTGGGTTTGATGCCAGCACTCTCCCCTGTCTCCCAATTAATAAAATAAAATAAAATAAAGGTGGGTGACAAATCACCCCTGAGAAATTGCCCCTTTTCCTGTCACATCTTCCCAGCCTTCCTTCCCATTGCTCAGCTGAGTTAGTTCACACAAATATTAAACTTGGTCTAGTACCTTGTGTTGGTTCATCAGTTGTAACTGTCACTGTTGTCTTAAATGTCATAATAAAATCATTAGTTGACTAAACATTTACAAACTACTTTTATTTAGCAGCAAAAGCATTTTTTACATCCTTTGTACTCATAAAACGGATATCGTGTATTATGCATTTGGTCTGCCATCAAAAGTTTACTTCTTACCTCTGGTGAGAATTCATTCTAGGCTGGCTTTGGATTCTAGACTCCAGAATTGGTTAAGATGATGTCTCTTGGAAAAGGATGGCATACGTCCCAGAAGAAGGTGTCATTGTACAGTTTATGTCTTCTAGATTGTGAGTTTATTTGAGGTTAAAATCATGGGAGCCAAAAAATTCACCTCAGCTTACCCTGAAATAATTTGGTGCCGTGTGTGTGTGTGTGTGTGTGTGTGTGTGTGTGTGTATGTGTGCGTGCGTATACAGCAGGGAAGGCATTTGACTTGCACACGGTCGATCCGAGTTTGATCCCCCTGACCCCACATGGTTCCCTGAGCCCTACCAGGAATGATTCCTGAGCCTGGCAGAGTCAAGAGTAAGCCCTGAGCACCAGGTATAGCCCATGCCCCACCCCCAATCGTAAAGTAACTTGCTGTAATCAGACTTCTTTTCAAACACCTATCTGTTTACTTATGATATTTTAGGGATTTATAAAATGTCAATACTGTACCCCTAGAAAATTCCTTGTGAAACCTCACTGCTGTTCTCAACTCACCACTTTTTGGTGCATTTTAATGCTTACTGAATGACGTTTCATTGAAAGCTATGATTTGATAAGACAATGCCAGGAAGTTTCAAGCATCATGGTAAAAGTTTCTGACTCTTGCTGAGTTTGTTTTCCCCCCCAGTCTTATTGAAATAGAATCGACATATAGGTTTCCTCTGCTGTCTAAAAGAAGAAAGTTCTTACTCGGGTATGATTTTGTATGTTATTTTTAGGATCTGGGAACGTGAAAAAATTATTTTCCCATATAAATGAATGGAAATAGCATTCCCAGACCCCCCAAAATAAGAATTTTTAAAATAAAACATAAGAATGCTTTATTTATTTTCAGGTAGGAGGGCAATGGAACATTGCACCAGTTCACAGCATACCCAAAACTTGGAAAATGTATATATTGCAAAATGAAAATCACAATAACTTTAGTTATTCAATCCCCTTATAAAGTTAAAACATTTTATTAGTGTGGCATGCTACTTAAAAAATGCTCCTGTATTCTGAACACAGGGGTGTGCCTAATTAAAAATGTTGAGAACCACAGCAGGCTGGCGTTGCTATTTAACCTTCACGTGACTATAGGGAGTAATAATAGCTGTAACTTTACCCTCACAATTATTGCATTCCTAGAAGTGTTGCATGGAGCTGCTGCATGTCTGGGTTCTTTGCACCTGGGAATAATTCTCTGCATTTTGAAGGACAGGGCTTATGTGTTATATGTATATGCGCAGCCTCTCCAAATAGAAGAACTTATTTCCTTCAGCTCACAGATCTCGAAAATCTAGCTGCAGGGCTCAAATAAAGTTTCCCCACTTGAGTGTTCTTTATCTCTAACATCTCAGTGTTAATCCCTGGGATATCCGCTATTGGACACTTCAGTGTGGAAAAAAAAATACGGGAATCATTGCTTTGACCGGCTTGTAAGCCTGACTGTTTTGTGGATGGATTATTCCTTCATCTTTCTCTGTCTTTGCAGGTGAAAACTGTAAATAGGCGTTACTTTTATTTGGACTTAATAAAGAAATGCTCCTTTCTGTTCTGCAAGGCCAGGTGAGCCAGATAGGCATGGCTGCACATACCCTTGTGCTCTGGTCTGTTCTGATCAATGTCTTCTCATCTGCTTCCTCCTCTCCCCAGGCACTGCCTTGCTCCACGGCCATCTTTCCTACCGAGGTACTTTGCTTTGCAAGGTCCTCTGCCTCCACTGTCTTTCCTCCTTCCCCACAGTTTGGCTTGTCTGTAGTTGAGGCAGCCTTTCAACACAGCCTAACCCTTGCTTGTCCAGGAAGACTTCCCCCGGGAAAGGAAGGTTGGATGACAACCAGGTCAAACCAGCCAGGGTTCCTAACTACAAACAACATAAATGGATGCTCAGTGGAACCTGAGTTCATTGACAGGATATTGGGAGGTTCATGAGGTATGGAGTGGATGGGGCATCTTCCAACAGAGTTTAGTTTGAGGGAACAGTACTCAAAATCATGTCCCAAAGAAGCAAGGTCTGGCCCCTGGGTTGCGGCACTGAGTGCTCAATGTAGAGCTTTGCATGGCTCCTGGCAAATTCCCCCTTATTTTCTGTAATAGCAGGTAGGCCAGTTTGCTCTGAGAATTTGGCCTGACTGCCAGTTTGGTCCCAGGAGCTGGATGGACCGTCTGTTCTCACCCTGATCATTTAAAGCCTATGGAAGGTGACCATCACGTAGTTTCCTACGTCTACTCAGTCCTTTGTAAATTCTACTCTAATGAGCAACATTAAAGGTATCCCTTTGCAAAGGAGGGCTGGAGAAGTGAGCCTTTACTGAGGGAATGGGAAATTAGCCGAGTTCCTCAACGGTGTCCCAAAGGTGCAGACCAGCGTTAAATTTGTTGGACGCCCTTCACACTAAACCCCAATCTCTGTTAGAAACCAATAATTTCTGCTTCTTGGGGTAGTGATAAAGATGAGAAGCAAGATAGTTTATGTAAAACTACTTAATTAACCGTGTGGAGAGATATAAGTATAAAACACTTATTATTTTACTATGACTCATCTCTTTGGTCAAAGCATCAACTTCCAAGTGCTTAATAATAAGTTCATTTATTTCTAATTCTCTGTAAAGTTTTCAAAATAGGAAGGATATCCTCAACCCCCAAAGACATTTTAAACGCTCACGAGTTATTAAAAACAAAAGGCGTTTCCCATGTCAGTGCACTGCCGCCCTTCAATGTGGGCTAACGCCCCCCTTTTTTTTCACTTTGTCATGGCAACATTTGACGCGATGGCAAGTGTAGACATTGTCCATTTAAAAACTGGAGGAGGTTTTTTGAAATTGAAGTCTGAATGGAGGTGGACTCGTCTTTCACATGAATACAGCTCTCTTGTTCTAAACAAGACAATGGGCTTATTCAACCCTCTCCACCCTCTGCATTGGGTTTTTGTTGCCATGGCCTTTTGGGAACTTGACTGAAGGATTATTATCTTAGGAAAAATGTGGATGTGACAGCTGAGTTTTGAGCCCCAGTAATGGCAGTTGTGTAGAACAGGGTGTTGGGGAAAAAAAGAATTGTCATTTGCCCGATTTGCTCAGGCAGTGGGGACCATCCACACAGACACTGACTGGTTCCAGCCTTCTGAGGTCAAGTTCTTCAACACAAGGTCATCATCAATGTCGTTTCAAATGAGAAAGAGTTACCGCAAGGCTATGCTCCAATGCAATGGAAATGTTCCCAGCATAGCATCTCACTCGGGCTCTTTGTTCTTGCATTTTGTTGGCTTGGTGGCCACACCCTGTAGTTGTCCGGGATTAGTCCTGGCTCTGTGCTCAAAGATCTCTTCTGTCAGTGCTTGGGGTGGGGAGGCGGGGAGACCATATGTTGCTCTGTGGATAGATGTGAGGTTGGCCACATGCAAGGCAAGTGCCTTGCCTGTTGTACTGTCTTTCTGATCCAAACTCTGGAATTGTGCTACTGGGGGAGCTCTCCAGATTTTTCGGTGTCGAATGCATGTAACTTGGAGTTAGAAAAAGGAACAGCAGACTTTGTAGCCTTGGAAATGGGGTTATAATTTTAGATTGTTTCATGACTGCCATCACAAAGTTCTATTCAAGAAGAAGCATGTTTTCAGACATCTTCTTAAGTGGTACTTCTTAGTAGGCTGGCTTGCCTCCTGGATCTCCAAGTTTCTTATGTTGGGCGGGGAGGAAGTTTCTCTTTATATATTCATCTTCTTCCTCTACGTCCCCATCCCCTGACACACATGCTCACTCACTTGCTCACTCATTGGTGGTGAACCTGGATGGGATTTGTGTGTGTGTTTGGGGTTGAGGGGAGGCACAACTAGCTTTGATCAGGAATTGTCATTCCTGGTAGTACCAGGGGACCAAATGGGGTGCTAGGGATAGAGTCCCGGTTGGCCCCATCAGGGCAAACGCCCCACTTGCCGTCTCAACGTTTTGAAGGTCTAGAATCATTACACAGGACTATTGGGACCGGAGCAATAGCACAGCGGATAGAGCATTTGCCTTGCACGTGGCCGATCCGGGTTCAATTCCTTCATCCCTCTCGGAGAGCCCGGCAAGCTACCAAGAGTATCCCGCCCTCATGGCAGAGCCTGGCGAGCTACCTGTGCCATATTAAATATGCCCAAAAAAGTAACAACAAGCCTCACAATGGAGACGTTACTGGTGCCCACTTGAGCAAATCGATGAACAATGGGATGACAGTGCTACAGTGCTATAGAATCA
This sequence comes from Sorex araneus, assembly GCF_027595985.1. Classification (NCBI taxonomy): domain Eukaryota; kingdom Metazoa; phylum Chordata; class Mammalia; order Eulipotyphla; family Soricidae; genus Sorex; species Sorex araneus. The sequence continues at coordinate 13,278,799 of NC_073303.1, forward strand.
TTACATGTGTTTTCTTGGGGGGCCATACTTGGCTATATTCAGAGCTTCTGCCTGGTTCTGTGCTCAGGGATCATTCCTGATGGTGCTCAGGAAACCACATGTGGTTCTGGGGATTGAACTGAGGTCAGACATATGCAAAGCAAGTGCATTACCCCCTGTATTGCATTTCTGTCCCAACATAGTATTTTCTTGAGGAGGCATTGGTAGAGTCTGGAAGTGGAGACCACCTTCGAGCACACATATCACATGTCAGGGATTTGGTTCAAAGGTGAGGATACAGTCTTTTACATGCTGAAGGTTTGAGTTGGATCCCTGATGCCACAGGATCCCTCAAGCACTGCCAGGAACAAGTTGTGAGCACGGAGCCAGGGAGTAGCCCTTAGCTCCCCGAGGGTTGGATGAGGGTTGGAGAGATACCTCAAAGAACTAAGTGATGCTTTTCATGCAGGTGTTTTGCTTTAGATTCCTGACATAATACAGTCCCCTGAGAACTGCCAGGAGTGACACCCGAGAAACAAGCTGGGAATAGCTTCCAAGTATTGCTGGATGTGACTCCCAAACCCAAATAAATGAAATAGCACTGTAGCACCGTCATCCCATTGTTCATCAATTTGCTTGAGCGGGCACCAGTAACATCTCTATTGTGAGATTTGTTGTTACTATTTTTGGCATATCGAATACGCCCCGGGTAGCTTGCCAGGCTCTGCCATGTGGGTGGGATATTCTCGGTAGCTTGCCGGGCTCTCCGAGAGGGATGGAGAAATTGAACCCGGGTTGGCTGCATGCAAGGCAAATGCCCTACCTGCTGTGCTATCGAATAAACACAAAATAAAAAGTGCATGGGGGGGCTGGAGTGAGAGCATAGTGGGTAGGGCATTTGCCTTGCACGCGGCCGACCGAGGTTCAAATCTCAGCATCCCATATGGTCCCCTGAGCACCACCAGGAGTAATTCCTCAGTGCAGAGCCAGGAGTAACCCCTGTGCATCGCCAGGTGTGACCCAAAAAGCAAAAAATAAATAAATAAATAAAAAGTGCATGGAAAATAGAGTTCGCCAAGGTCCACAGCTCTTTAGGAAGCAGTCCGTTTTGGCGATTACAGTTTTATTTTGATAATCCGATAGGTGTATTTATGTCATCTGTGACTATCTTCCAGCTATAAAAGTGTGCGGTTCATTCCTGGAAATCCAGGCTGTGGGTAGGGGCCATGAGGAGGGATGCTGCCATTTAGTGGGGGGAGGGTAGTGAGCGAGATTGAAGAGCGAATGGAATGTTCCGTGCCAAGCCTCGGCCTTCAGCAGAGATGCTGAAAGTCACTCGAACCCTCTTACTCTGTACCGGGCCTCTCAGGTGCCTGTGGGGGTGGATTGTCATTTCCTTTTATTTTATTGGCTCGTGCAATTCTTAGATTACTTGCTACCATCTGCTATTGACAAACCATAAAATTCTTATGGAACGTGCTCCGCAGTCACTTGGAAAGAATTATCTTGTTAATAAACTCCGCATCACTGGGAATTTAAGTTTAATTAAAAATAAAAAAAAGTAAATGATTATGTAAAGAGTTTTCCCTCATTTACGCTTTCCCCCTTTTACAGTCTCTTTGCCTTCTCTCCAAATGCAAAGAGAGATTTTGTTTTAAGGCCCCTCTTGGTAAGGTGGATTTGTTCAGCCATCTACTGGAATGCCCTTCCTCTTTTTTTAAAAAAATTTTTATTAATGAATCACCGTGGGGGTACAGATACAGGTTTACATATTCTCGTGCTTGTGTTTCAGTCACATACAGCTTGAGTATCTATCCCTCCACCAGTGCCCGTTCTCCACTGATGACCCCATCATCCCTCCCACCCCGTCCCACCCCATTCCTCTCCCCACCCCGCCTCTTTGGCAGAGCATTCCCCTCTGTTCCCTCTCTCTCCCTTTGGGCATTGTGGTTAGTAATGGAGGTCTTGGGTGGCCAATGTGTTTGGTCTATAGTGCACGCCTCTCCCATCCCGAACGGGTCCTCCCACCACATTTTTGCTTGGTATTCCCTTCTCTATCTGAGCTGCCCTTTCCCCCAGCATGTGAGGCTGGTGTCCAAGCCATGGAGAAAATCTGGTACTTATTTCTGTTATTCTTGGGTGTTAGGCCTCCATTCATTTGTTTTATATTGTGCAGATGAGTGCAATTCTTCTATATCTGTCTCTCTCTTTCTGACTCATTTCACTTAGCATGATACTTTCCATGTTGATCCACTTGTATGCAAAGTTCATGACTTCATCTTTTCTGACAGCTGCATAGTATTCCACTGTGTAGATGTACCAAAATTTCTTTAGCCAGTCATCTGTTCTTGTGGAATGCCCTTCCTCTTGTTAACTTTTAATTCCAAGTTTCTTTCCCCCTTTTCTTTCTAATTACAAAGGTTGAGAAGGAGTTCTGAAGTAATGGCTCAGGGAGGTATAGATGAAAAGTAAACCTTCAGTGTCCGGGGATTTGCATTTTTAAAGGGTGCTGTTTAAAGATAATGATTGTTTATGGTGTTCTTAAGCATATTTTCTCCTAAGAGTGTCTAGATAACGGCTCAGTTATCTGAGAGGGCTATGAAAGACCCTCGGACAGTAAGGTAAAGCTGCCTTGGTGACAGCATTACCTTATGGTACTTTTACATTTTATTTATTCATTTATTTTGGTTTTGAGGCCACACCTAGCTATGCTCAGGGGTTGCTCCTGAATCTGCATTCAGGAATTACTCCTAGTGTTGCTCAGAGGACCTTATGGGATGCTGGGGATCGAACATGGGTCAGCTGCATGCAAGGAAAACGTCCTACCTGTTGTATATTGCTCTGGCCCCTGAAGTTGACTTTTTATATTGGGAAAACCAGAAAATATTTTTCTGTTTTTCTTTTATTAAACAGAAAGTAAAACATGGACCAGAGGTTTTGTCAAAGCAGTAGAAGAAATACCCTGTCTTCTTTTCATCTTTTGGCTCTTGTGACCTCCCTGATTTTACTACATTCAAGTTCTTAGCATCATGTTGCTTCTTGTGTGTGATGAGAGTTACCAAGCTGTACTTCAGTATTTGAGAGAATTTTCCTTTTCCTCCATATTCTCTTCCAGGTACTCTTTGGTACAAAGTTCTGCTGCTCCTGTGCTTAGTACAATAGCCAGGGTATGACCAACAACAAATGGATTGATAAATAAACTGTAGCATATATTCATAAAGGAATACTATGCAGCTATCAAAAGGATAAAACCTCGCTATTTGCTGCAACTTGGATGCATTTGCAGGGTATTGTGCAAAGTGAAATAGATCAGAGGAAGAAGTACAAAACAGGATGATTTTACTCATCTGTGGTACACAGACTGGCAAAACAAGGAAACAGAAAGTATTGAACAATGACAAACCGTTGGCCCTGTATTATAGAATTAGTACCAAGCAGTAGAGTAGAAAGAGTGAAGGAGAATGAAGAGGTGGATGAGGAGTACGATAGCGACAGGGATTGAGAAACTTGGCTACATTGTGGTGGTGGGAGGCAGTTATTACCCATCACAATCTTAAATGTGAGCACTGTTATACCCATGTTACCTAAACTTTCATTAAAAAAATAAAATTAGGGGCCAGAGATAGCATCCAGAGTAAGTCTCTTGCCTTGCATGTGGCTGACCCCAATTTGATCTCTGGCACTGCCTAGTGCCCTGAGCGCTATTGAATGTGGACACACACACACACACACACACACACACACACACACGGGAAATTATAAAATTCAAATCAATTTTAAAAGAAAGAAAATCAGGGGGTCGGTTGGTAAAAGCAAAACCAAAACGTAACACACAGACCTGGTGCTCCCAAGCTGTGTAGTGTGGGCTCCGGGTTGAGCGGTTATCACGGAACACTGGGCTTCCCCACGGGAACTGGCTGCCCGCAGCCCTGCGAGAAGAACAGGGTGAATGGACCTGGGTTCTGCAACCTGCCTGGTGAGAGGCAGCTGGTGAGTTTGGATTGGTGGGAACTCACCCTTCCCATCAAGCTGGTCTGAGCTCACAAAGGAGATTCCCGTCCAGTGCTCAGTGCTATGTGGGTCGATACTTATGAGCTCTTGTGGGGTCAAGTCTTTGACATGGACCTTAATGATTTGGGACTCAGAGAGAAACTTATCAAGTAGAGCTCCACAAGAACGCCATTCTGCTAATGGAACGGATATATCTATTTAGGGTCCCACAGATCACCTGGTAACGAACATAGTTGGATTTTGGGTTTCAGCCACATGCAAGGCAAGAGACATACTCTGGATGCTATTTCAAGAGCTTTTATGCTTTTGAGCACCGATAGGAGAGTTATATGATTATAAATTTACATCCAAACGGTAAACCATTTTGTTTTGGGGAGGGGGATGGATATAACTTTCCAAAGCAGCAGAGCTGATTTGAGCTTTATGAAAAGGTTGGCTGAAATACACAAGGCATTTGATGACCATATACGCCTCTAATTTCAGGCACAGAACCTCCATTTTCCTGCTTTCGGTAGCTCTGTAGATTATATGGGTTTTTAAAATTTTCTTCACCTTTTTCAGTTTTGTCTCTCAAAGTGAAACGGTGTTTATTATTAAGTATAGAGAATCTTTTAATATAGTTTAACGGCTTCTGTTGTTTTAAGCCATGTTTGAGGCAACTCAAAACTCCCAACTCAAAATCCCTTCAGGAAAGCTTAAAAGTCAAGCAAAATGCGCTGCCGTCGAATCCAGCCTGTAGTCTTCGGATCCTCTCTTCCCTTTTATTTTTGTCAACTTTGCAATTGCCCAGTGGATGGTTTATTTTTAGAACTGGCCTACATTTCGCCTTTCTTTCTTTCTTTTTTTTTTTTGGCTTCAGCGCCTGTGGGCACATGTGAATTTGCAGCTGAATTAGCAAACTAGAGATGTTTGGGGAAGTTAATAACTACAATTGGGAATCCCCCCGGCCCTGAGATCTTAGCCTGCCTCTGTGTGTGTGGTGGTAGAACCAGGATTGAGAAATAATGGGGAGTGGGGGATATGATGGCACTGTTGTCCCGTTGTTCATTGATTTACTTGAGTGGACACCAGTAATGTCTCCATTGTGAGACTTGTTGTTACTGTTTTTGGCATATCGAATATGCCACGACGGGTAGCACGGATATGATGGCCTTCAAAAACATTTTTTTCTTTCTGGGCCACACCTGTGGTGCTCAAGAGTCTCCATGGTGCTTGGGGTCGAATCCAGACCTCCTGCAGGCAAACCTTGTGCTACAGCCTATTAAGCCACCTTTGGAACCCACAAATTCTTTCTTCCTTTTTTTTTTTGGCTTGTGGGGTCACACCCGGCAATGCACAGGGGTTATTCCTGGCTCTGCACTCAGGAATTACTCCTGGTGGTGCTGGGGGACCCTATGGGATGCTGGGAATAGAACCCAGGTCGGCCACGTGCAAGGCAAACGCCCTACCCGCTGTGCTATTGCTCCAGCCTCACAAATTATTTCATTATTATAAAAAGGAATGCATGTTTATTCTAGCAAATACAGAAAAATCTAAAGAAGAAAACCTCTTCCTTCCACTTAGAGTTATGTGACCATTTGGACACCTCGTATTTCAGTCCCTTATTTAAAAAAATAGCTTAGACTACTTATTTCTTCATACTTCTGCATATAATAAAGATGAACACAGGCTTCTGGTGCATCTGCCCTTCCATTTCGAACACCCCGCTGCCATCTTGGGTTTGTTTGTCTTGGGGGTCACAGCTGGAAGTGCAAGGGGTTTACTCCTTGGCTCCGCTCGGGGTCCACTCCTCATGGGCTGCGGGAGCCCAAGCACCCCTGCCTGCTGTCCTATCGCTCTTGTCTCATGCCATCTTGTTTTATCCCCCCATTAGGCCTCCTCTTTGATCCCTGGAAACAATACTTCTTCCCTTTTCAGTTAAATTGTGTCTTTTAAGAAAGAAATATGGGGGCTGGAGTGATAGCACAGTGCATAGGGCATTTGCTTTGCACGTGGCTGACCCGGGTTCTATTCCCAGCATCCCATATGGTCCCCCGAGCACCGCCAGGAGTAATTCCTGAGTGCAGAACCAGGAGTAACCCCTGTGCATCGCTGGGTGTGACCCAAACAGAAAAAGAAAGAAAGAAAGAGAGAGAGAGAGAAAGAAAGAAAGAAAGAAAGAAAGGAAGGAAGGAAGAAAGAAAGAAAGAAAGAAAGAAAGAAAGAAAGAAAGAAAGAAAGAAAGAAAGAAAGAAAAAAAGAAAGAGAGAGAGAGAAAGAAATGTGATTGCATTTTAAAAAATCAACGTATTTTTGTGTTTATTGCTTCTTGGTGTTTCTTCATAGTTTTATGAGTCATTCGTGACCCAAAATATCAGTTGCTTTAATTTGTATCTTTTGCATCTTTTACTTTTGGAGGAGAGGGGTGTTGAGCCACACCAGGGTGCTCAGGAGTACCCTTGGCCATGTTGGGGTTATATGCTGAGGGTACACAGGAGTCAGCTGCATGTAAGGCAAATACATGACTCCTTCACCCTCTGGCCAGTCTTTAAAAAAATTGGGGTAACAAGTGTCTCACAGGATTGAAAATGTTTGTACGTTGTAGAGGTCCAGTGTTACTGCTGGAGCGCCCTACCCCCTCTGCCTAGCTAATGCCCCATCTCCACAGTTCATTGGCTGTCACCCTTCCACACTCACCTTTCTAGGTAGTGTCAGCAGTGGACCGAGTGTAGGGGCCCCCCATCCCCACCCCACCTTGGACTTTGCCTTTTCCCTGACTTTGCTTCTGTAGATCACACCAATGATTAAGATCACCCATTTGTTGTCTTTCTCCTGACTTACTGTTCAGGCTCCTCCAATTCCATCTATGTTGCTGCAAAAGGCAAATTTCTTTTCATTTCCTAGAGCATGGAAAACTTGCATTCACACTAATAGTCTCTGAAGTGTGCAAAAGCGCGGCATCCAAAAAACAATGCGCATATCTTAATGAAAGTGGGACGCAGATATACAAAGCCAGCATCAGCTTTGGGAAAAGAGAATGATTCTGGTTGTTGGCTGGATGTGGAGTTGATCCACACCTTGACTTTGAAAAAAAAGAAAAAGCATGATTATCTGCAAAGTGCCAGGCAGGGGAACACCCTGAAACAAATTATGATGCCTGTAACCTTACCCTTGGGTTCAGGATCCTCTCCCGAGGGAAACAAAACAGAGACAGGTGGTTTGCAGGTTTTTGGTCGTTGAAAATAATGTTGCCCTAGATATGCTTGATCGTGTTACTGGACACACACACACACACACACACACACACACACGTGCACACACACACACACACACACACACTGCATTTTTCTGGGATGTATTCCCTAGTTGAATGGTTGGCTTCCAGTTTATGCATCTCTGCAACCTGATGAGATGCTGACTTCTTTTCTATGCCAACACTCCACACCTGAGCAGTGATTAAACATTCCTGGTATTCAGCCTCTTTGCTCACTGACCTTTGGTTAGCATGGAGAGTGCTGGTTAGCTCTTTGTGGCTTTAATTTGCATTCTGGGGTAATTAATGAGGTTATGCATTCTTACAGATATTATTGATATTTCTATTTCTTTTTGTATCTCTTCTTCATTTCTCCCTTATTGCCCGTAATTTCTTTTGGAAAAAAAATGATTTCTTTGTGTTGTTGGTTTTGGGGGGCCATACCTGGCAGTGCTCAGGGCTTACTCCTGGCTCTGCACACAGGCCTTACCCCTGGCTCTGCCCTCAGGGATCACTCCTGGGGGGGTTCTGGAGATCATCGATGGTGCAGGGGATCAAACTCGGGTTGGCTGCATGCCCAACCCCTGCGGCACTGCTCCAGTTGACATGCAAGGGAAGTGCTCTACTTCTGAGCCTCTTCCCTACCCCCCTATAATTTTTTGTTGTTATTGTAGAAACTTCAGAGTACTCCTGTATACAGTTTTGAAATACTCTCTTTCTGTTATTGGCTTGTATGCTCACTTATTTTTGGCGGGGGGAGCTGGGGGAATAGGGTCTCTGTTTATATATATATTTAATTCCCTAGTCATTTTCCCTCCTGGCTGTTGTTTTGGTTGCAGAGGTACACTCGTCTGGGCTACTCTCACTCTCACCCTTGACTGCTCTCCCTAAGACCTTGTAGGAAACGCTTGCACAACTGGTCGGAGGTGTGCTGCAGACTGGGTATTGGGCACCTCATGGGGAGAACCAGGAAATCCCAGTTGGTGGCGTGGAACTGTTCTGGGGAGTCCAGCTCACAGCTTCAGACTTGCTCCGCAGGAGCCACATCCCTGGACCACTTTTGATGATCATGGATGGCAGATAAACAATGAAAGGCAGATCAGTTGGATGAAAGTATTCTTCCATGCCTTTTTTATTGGGATGTATCATGAATCATGAAATCCCCGTTAATCGTCGATTTCTTGAGTGGGCTCAATAACCTCTTATTTCGTCCTTTTCCTGAGATCTTAGAAGTCTCTGTCGACTTGGCCCTCCCAATGATGTCATGATGTCGCACTGGAGACTCTTTCAGGGTCAGGGGAATGAGATCCAGCTTGTTACTGGATTTAGCATATGAATACACCATGAGAAACTTGCAAGGCTGTCCCATGTGGGCAGGAAACTCTCAGAAGCTTGCCAGTTTCTCCCAGAGGGAGAAGTAGGCTACAAGATATTGTGCAGCCACTTTGCGGCCGCGTGCTTCTGGGAGCTCGCTTTTAAATCTCTGGATATTGGCCATTGATGGAATTGCACACACCTGGGTTCCTCTGCCGGTACCTTCATGTGTGAGGCCTGTCCGAACGTGTGGAGAGGGGCCTCGGGCATGGCTGTAGCTAGATTCTGGTGGGCTTCGGCCGCCAGGAGCTCTGCTCAGGGTGGGGAGGGAAGCTGGAGCCCCTTCCCTCTGAGGGGCCCCGGGCAAGACAGCCAGGTGTTCGGGCAAGAGACTCTCTTGTATAGATGCATAGATCATTTATATTTAGTGTAAATATTTATGTGATTGGGTGAAATCTATCTTCTCACCTCTATTTTTCTAGTTTTCTCTCACCTTCTTCCTTCCTCAGCCAGTATCTCCTACTGCTCTCCATTTGTACTTTGCTTCTTATTGTATTTAAAGCTTCATACATGGAGACATACATGCACTTCAGTTTTCACAGCATTTTTAATCACGTGGATTAGTGGAAGGTTCCTTTGGACTTTCTTTGTGCTGTGTGGTACCTATCTGGAAGAAAGTGTGACAGAATGAGTTTGGATGTCTCTCACATACTGACAAGGACAGACGGTGTGACTTTGTGTTCTGAATCACGTTAGTGGGTGACATTGTGAGCATGAGCTCTTGAAATGCTATAGAACTGGTAAAATAAACCTGCAAACACCAACTCGTCCAACAGTTGATCTTCGAAGACCCAGTGAGACAAATGCTGGGAAATATTGATCAAGAGTGGAAGTGAGAGGAATCTTGGTGGGTCTTAGCCCAGATCCACAGTGACAGGGTGCTCACCTTCAAAGTCCCACATCACGGCTCACCTCATTTGTTCAAATGAACCAGGGTCTGGCTTAACTTGCCTCTGCGAATCTGCCAATAAGTTCGACAAAACTTACTTTGTTTTTTTGTAAACGACATGGAAATGACATGAGACAGCTTTATCAGTCAGCCTAAGCTTTGCTGGTTTAAGCAGATTAGTGTTGAAGGGGTTTTCATAATGTTTATAAGAGGGGGTTGTGTGAGGTCACTGAAACGGGGTTTGCTTTCCTTCCAGTGATTTCTGTCTGCTCCGGAGGCTATGTTTAAGAATGAGTGATACCATAAGTATTTGAATCATTTGAATTTTTTTTTTTGGTTTTGATTTCCTGAAGCATCAGTTTTGTGTTGCATGTAGATATCTGATTTTAATAATTGTTTTAAGTCCCTGTAATTTCAGTAGTTGGGTTATAATGTGTGAGGATTGAAATGCATTGGTGATATCATCCCACAATGTCTCTCTATTGACTAAAGGACACATATGAGGAAGTGAGAGAACTCAACTAGGAAACCTAAATGATTTTATAATTTTAAAATTATTTATCAATCTTTTAATTGATTCACAGTGAGATACATAGTTACAAAGTTTGCGATTGGGTTTCACTCAGATAATTTTCCAACATTCATCCCTCCACTGGTGTACATTTCCCACCACCCATGTCCCCAGTTTCCCTCCTGCCCCTGACCCTCCTCAACCTCTATGACAGGCATTCTCTCTCCCTCTGTCTCTCTCTTCTCTCCCTCCCCTCCTCTATCTTTTTCTTCCCCCTCCCTTTTTGGGACTGATGGTTTGCAATACAGATGCTGAAAGGTTATCAGATATGTTCTTTCTTTCTTTCTTTCTTTCTTTCTTTCTTTCTTTCTTTCTTTCTTTCTTTCTTTCTTTCTTTCTTTCTTTCTTTCTTTCTTTCTTTCTTTCTTTCTTTCTTTCTTTCTTTCTTTCTCTTTCTTTCTTCTTATTCACGAATCACCATGAGGTACAGTTACAAACTTACAAACTTTCTTGTTTGCATTTCAGTCATACAATGATCATTTACCCATCCCTCCACCAGTGCTCATTCTCCACCACCAATGTTCCCAATATCCCTCCTTCAGGTATATATATATTATATATATGTATATATATACATATATATATGTATATATATATTTGCTTTTTGGGTCACACCCGACGATGCACAGGGATTACTCCTGGCTCTGCACTCAGGAATTAGCCCTGGAGGGGCTCAGGGGATCATATGGAATGCTGGGAATCGAACCCGGGTCGGCCGCATGCAAGGCAAATGCCCTACCCACTGTGCTATTGCTCCAGCCCCCCTCAGGTATATTCTTTTACCTACTTTCAACAGTCTAAAAAACCTAAATAAATCATGTAAAATAGATTCACCCCCCAAATATATTAAGTGGTGGTTATGGATTTGATAAAACTTTTAATGCGATTTTTTTCTTTCTTTTTCTTTTGTTTTCTCTCTACCTTTGATTATGAAATTGATCAGTTGAGAGAATGAGGAAGGCATGAGAAGTTTTGGGAGAATTCCCACTGTGATTTCAGCAGTTGAGTTATAACATGTGAGAACTGAAATGCATTGGAGATTGCCAATGCAGGGTCTAGTCACCCTGACTCTAAGCCAGGGGTATTGTTACAGCCACTCTCACAATATTCTGAAAGACAAGTGTCATGTATGCTCCACGCATCTCCTGTGGTGTGCCTGTCAAGAAAAAGAGAGTTTTAAATGGCTAAACTAGCCGATTTAATCTTGGATATATTTTACCACTACTCAAAAACTATTTTTTTAAAATAATTCATCAGTATACCATCTTTTCTACTTCTTTGGTCCTGGGGGAGGGTCAGGCCAGGGGAATAGCACAGGAATTTAAAGTTCCTGCCCTGCAAGTATGTGGTCATGAGTTCAAATGCCTGGTACCTCACATGCACTGGGTGCAATGTGGGTAGTTGTGCTGTTTAACCTGCAATTCTCATTCCAAAAGTGACTTCCAGTCACAATGTAGTCAGGTAGGTGTGTAAATACCACAAAAATGGATATGATCTGGCCGAGATGTGACCCGGGTGGCCGCACGGGTGCGGCCTCTCCATTGCTGGAGGACCATGATCCCGGAAGGCCAGCTAAACTACTTTTGGTACCAGCAGCTTCTTGCAGAAATGTCTCTAAACTGTGAACTAAGCCACGGCCCCATGCTGCCCCAGGAGGGAAAGGTTTTTCTCTCTCTGCTTTTCCTTTCCGGGGGCAGGGAAAAGCGTGGCGACTGCCATCTTATAAGACCTGCTAAAGAGAGGTACGAGCTTGCAGTGATGCAATTTCTGGCAGAAATTTCCCTGGACTTAGTTACTAAAATACTAAAATACAGAAATGCAAAACCTCACATCTCTTCATTCTCAGCAATGGAAAACAAATTATCAAATGCTTCCTTTTCTGCAGGTCTGATTTTGGGGGGTAACTCCAATTACCCCCACTATTACAATAATAGTGAGGTTTTTTTTTTTGTGGAAGTATTGAAAATAATCAAAGTAAAGAGAAAGTAAAGTGAAAATTATCAGCTACACAGGCGGGGTGGGGGGAGGCGGGGGTGGGAGGGGAGGTATACTGGGGTTCTTGGTGGTGGAATACTGGTGAAGCGATGGGTGTTCGACCATTGTATAACTGAGACTTAAGCCTGAAAGCTTTGTAACTTTCCACACGGTGATTCAATTAAAAAAATGGATATGATCTCTGGTGAGCACATGTGTGAGCAGTGTAGCAGCCAGAGGCGAGCACCAGAACCCTTGTTCACGGCTGCAACCAGGAGAGTGATGCCTGTTGAGCAAGCATGCAAAACTCAAGTTGAGTAAACTCCGGTGAGCACTGTAGCCAACTATGTGAGCACCACAGCTCGACATACAGCTCCAGGCAAGCACCACAACTGTAAAAAAGAATATGGGAGGGACTGGAACAGGGGGTAGGGCATTTGCCTTAATCATGGCCAACCTGGGTTTGACTCCCAGTATCCCATATGGTCCCCAGAGCACTGCCAGGAGTAATTCCTGAGTGCATGAGCCAGGAGTAACTCCTGTGCATTGCCGGGTGTGACCCAAAAAGCAAAAAAAGGAAAAAAAATGTGAGCCATATAGCTAGGTGTTTCATCACAATATCAACAGCAAGAGTAATGATGGAGAAGGATGGAGCTGTGATGTAAGCCCTGTACTCTTTCCTGGGCTCTCTTTGTTATCTGTTTATTTGTCTATCTATCTATCTATCCATCCATCCATCTATCTATCCATCTATCTATCTATCTGTATCTATATTTACCTGTCTGTTGGCTTTTGGATCACACCCAGTGGTGCTCAGGGTTTACTCCCAGCTCTGTGGTCAGGGATCACTCCTGGTGGGCTTGGGGGATTCACATACGATGCTGGGGATTGAACCCGTGTTGGCATGTGCAAGGCAAGTGCCCTAACTGCTATACTGTCTCTCAGACCCAGCTGGTTTATAGTTTATATTTTTGAGGGCAAATAAAAGAAATTGGAATATATGGAAGGAAAGGAAATAGAAATTTATTTTGTTCAGGTGTTTCATTCGATCTGGTGTGTAGGGTTCGGTTGGGAGTTTCCGGGGGCCACACCTGGTGGTATTCGGGGCTATTTCTGGCTCTGTGCGAAGGGGTCACTCTTAGGGTTGCTCAGAAGACCATGGGTGATGGCGGGGCATCAAACCAGGGTCTGCCGCACGCAGGGGTCAGCACCTTACCCCCTCCTCTACCGTCTCTCTGGTCTGGTATCTTAGATCTTTAATGAGAACCCCCTGCGTGAGGGGCAGGGCCTCAATGCCTGGACCGCGACCCACGTGGTGCCTGGTGTGAGGGAGTGAAATTATGCCCGGGCTGTGTTCAGTCCATCTGATCAGCATGCAAAGGCAGACCTAATTAACAACCAAAGTGGAGTGTGTTTTTTTTTTTCTTTTTTTAACGATTTCACTGCCACTTTGGTTTCTCCCAGCTGCCATGTGATTTATTTTTATTTATTTATTTATTTTTGCTTTTTTGGTCACACCCAGCGATGCTCAGGGGTTACTCCTGGCTTTGCACTCAGGAATTGCTCCTGGCAGTGCTTGGGGGAACCATATGGGATGCCTGGGATCAAACCCAGGTCAGCCGCGTGCAAGGCAAACGCCCTACCCGCTGTGCTATCGCTCCGGCCCCCTGCCATGTGATTTAAACCAAGTAAAACAAACACTTACTGTCATCCCATTGCTCATCGATTTGCTCGAGCGGGCACCAGTAATGTCTCTCATTGTGAGACTTATTGTTACTGTTTTTGGCATATTCAATATGCACGGGGAGCTTGCCAGGCTCTGCCGCTCGGGCTCGATACTCTCGGTAGCTTGCTGGGCTCTCCTAGAGGGGCGGAGGAATCGAACTCGGGTCGGGCGCATGAAAGTCGAACGCCCCAAACAAACCAATTCAGCAAAATGTCTTTTACTGGGGGAGAACTTCCAAAATGGGGACAAACAAGGGCATTCACTTCCTGGGATTCGTGATAGCTATGTCCACGGCGAAGTCACTGTTGTTCCTCGGGAACGATGTTAAGCCTGTAGGACCCGGTTCCTGCATGCCTCCTCCGTCGTGGGGTTTCTGCCTCGCTCCGTGTAGAGACACGTGACTTCATGTACGTATATCAGAGAGTCATTAACATTCAACTCAGCCTGCGACGCTGTAATTCATTATTTAACACACTCCAGTCCTTTGTGCCTGGGGACAGACAGCGTTTCAGTACCAGGCGGGTGCGAGGGGACATTCTCTTCAACAAAAGTTTCCTAAATGCTAAACAGCCCCCCCCCACCAAAAAACAAAACAAAACAAAACAAAACAAAACAAAACAAAACAAAACGTTTTGGGGTTGTCACTAAAATGTTATGTCACTAAAACAGAGAAAGTTTTAGTGACTTTCCCTGGTCACTAAATAGACCATTTATTTAGACAGCAATTGACCGTGGAGGCGTGGAGTCCACTGTATCCATTTCAGTCACAGCGGAAGAACCAAGGGCTGGGGACAGGGTCTTCGGGCAAGGCCTGAGGCCTCCAGGGCAATCCCTGGAGCACTGGTCTGGGGACACCCCAATGATGACCCTGGACATGCAGCAAGGACAACCACCGCAATGGGCGAGGGAGTGGAGGAAGAAGTGCTTAAATTGGTGCCTTGCCTCCGGCTGCCCCACTCGGACCCCAGCACATGTGGTCTCACAGCATCACTGGGTGCAACCCTGGAAGGCTCCCGAGCGGTGGCCTTGGTGGTCCAGCAACATGTCCTTGAACCCTCAGCTCCTGCCTACCCTGCTGTAGTCACCATGAGTGGCTCCCAGGGTCCCGAGGCACTTGTTGGGGAGCTCTGTCCCCTGCCCTCTCTCAACGTGCTCAGTTGTTGCTGTGTTTTTGTTTGGGGGCCACATCTGTCAGTGCTCAGGGCTTACTACTCCTGACTCTGTGCTCAGGGCTCACTCCTGGTGGGATTCAGGGAAACTTACATGGTGCTGGGTGGGCCTCAGGCCAGGCAGGCGCCCTACTGCCTGTCTGGTCACTTCCCTCAGGCATTTGCCTCGTGCCCCCAGCACTGTAGAAGAGAAGGAGGAACTGGAGTGATAGCACAGCAGGTAGGGTGTTTGCCTTGCACACGGCCAACCCGAGTTCAATTCCCAGGATCCCATAGGGTCCCCTGAGCACCGTCAGGGGTGATTCCTGAGTGCATGAGTCAGGAGTAACCCCTGTGCATTTCCGGGTGTGACCCAAAAAAGAAAAAAAAAAGGGTCTATTCTGTGAGGATTGGGGGGTGTCTTTGAGGTATGGGGTCCCCCTGAACCAGAAGGGGAGTGTGCCTGTCCGGGAAGGGCTGGGCAGGACAGGCCTCTTCAGATCTTGGGAACTGGGCTGAGTGAGGAGGCTTTGTTTTGGGAGAAACTGCACAGTTTGGCATGATTTCAAGGTTTTTCCTACTGGAGGTCAGTTTGGGGGCTGCACGCAAGACTTTGGCCAACCTTGCACAGAATTACTTAAGGCCCACTCCAGAGATTTCCATTTTTCTCCATTTCCACCCTCGGCCAATGCTCTGTGTCCTTTCTGGCTTGTTCAGAGGATCCTGGGCTGGGGCGTCCCTCCCCAGGTGAAGCTTTAGATGCTGACCCCTGCTTGGTACCACCTTCCCTGGGATTCCTGGTCTACCTGTATTCCATTAGGGACTTAGTGTATTCCTAGGTCAGGCTTATACCTTCCACTTAAAAACGTTCCCGGCCCTCCTTCCTATGGATGGAGAGGGCTGCTTTTTCTTGGTGCCCTGGGTGTAGTCACCCTAATGTCAGTGGCAGCAGTTGAGTGACACTTGAACATTTTAATATTCGCTTGGACCTATAAGGACTCTAATGAATGAGAGTGAAATAGTGACTTACGATGGCATTAACAGTGGCCTGGAGCGGCAGGCACGGGAAGGAGGGCTTCCTAGAGGGGGCTTTTACTAACAGAAATGGTCCTAACTTGTGGGCATCACGTTAAAGATTTTTGACAACTCTGTGTGTGTGTGTGTGTGTTGTGGTGTCAAGGATTGAGCACATAGCCTCATAGTGGGTAGGGCATTTGCCTTGCACGTGGCCGACCCAGGTTCGATTCCTCCGTCCCTCTCGGAGAGCCCGGCAAGCTACCGAGAGTATCCCATCTGCACGGCAGAACCTGGCTAGCTACTTGTGGCGTGTTCGATATACCAAAAACAGTATTAACAAGTCTCACAGTGGAGACGTTACTGGTGCCCGCTCGAGCAAATCGATGAACAACGGGAGGACAGTGCTACAGTGCTACGGACATTCTACCACTGAACCACACGACTGACACCACCATTTCTTAATAACCGGCTTTACGATGGTTCTGGAGCAGCCTGGGCAGCTCAAGGCCTTCAGAAATGGAGCTCTCTTCAAGAACGAGAGCCCGCCTCCCTCTTTTGGGCTCGTCAGTATTAAGAACTGCTTCTTTAGAGCGTTTTCTGGTGCACGAACCAATAGACTGTGTCCTCTCATTCTCTCGATTCCCTTTAATCCCTGTCTGGGTCAGCTCTGAGTAAATGGATTGTGTTCAGCCGCTCATGTCTGTTAAGAAGCCGACAGATGATGACAGAACTTGGGTGTTTTAAAATTTCATAGAACACAGTTTGTATGTTGTATTTGTCAAAGTCCTTCAGCGTGCTTGGTGAAGGTGGGCAAATTAAATTTGCCTTTCCCAATCTCCTATGAATTTTTAATGAACTGCTATACATCTTGCTATTTTTTCCCTTCACCCCTGGCTATTGTTTCCAGTGTAACTGTGTTCTGTAATTCTTTTTTTTTTTTTCTGCAAAAGTAATTTATTTCTTTTACTTTTCAGGATAGCTTCCATTTGCAACATGCAAGTTCCAAATTCAGCACAATAGAGGGTGTATAAGACACTTTTTTTTTTCCAACACTGAATAGCTATGAAATCTGGAATATCTAGTGATAGAATTGTGACATGTTTATCTCAGAAGAAACATGTTACTACAAAGACATGGTTTCTTTCCTTTAGAAAAGTTTTAAAATGCACTGGTGCTGTAAAAAATCACCATTTTCTTATCCAAAATTGTGGAGGAATGACCTTTCATAGAGAAACAAATGTGCTTTAAATACATCTCAGTAGAAGTATTTCTTTAATCATCACTTCTTATTATGTACCTTTCTTTAAAAGAAAAAAAACATGCTGAATGTTTTTACTAAACACTATAGAAATACAATTATAAGCTTCTGTGTCAATTAGGAATTACAGGTTCTTAGACCCATGGATTATTCCATAGCTCTGTGCGCACACTAGGCTGCATGCTAAAATTTATTTTAAACGTAATTAAGGACAGAGTCAAGCTTTTAACTCCTTCACAACCAGCTTTTAACACCGTAACTCTAAGTGGGTTTTCAAGTCAGAAAACAGACTAATTTAGCAGAAAAAATTTTTTTTTTAGTTCTAAATTTTACTCTAGTCAACATGTTCTCCATTTATAAAAACACTGTGATTTGATTCTGGAAAATACTTTTATTGGTCTTTACCGGGTTTGTAGATCCCAGAAGAAAAAGACCAGTTCTGATGAAAGCCAGAATGAATACATTGGTAAACAAGCTAAAGAGCTGAGTGTCTTTGTAAATAAGCCCACACTTTTCAGAAGATTAAGAACACAACAGTTGTGTCATGGGCATTGCCTGGGACCAGGGGCGAGACAGGAAATGATGGCTGTCTCCTTGCCCAGCTGTCTGCCACATGTCACCCACAGCATACAATGGTGTGTGTGGAGTAAATGTGAATAATTCAGTGCCAGATCCAGTTCCACCGACGGGAAATTACAACTCTGCATATGTACTGGCCACTAATTGGAATTTCATGATTGCCCAAGAGGATCAAATCAATATATTAACCCTATGTGCATAAGAGTAGAGCCAATTAGTATTTCCATTCTTAAGTCACATGGTCGTCTCATGAAAACAATTTGCATTTTGGGGGGAGAATAGCATGCCATTGACAAAGTGTCCTGGTAGATGTGAAAACTCAGTCGCAGTTTTTGACAATAGAATCTGGGAGTCCGAGCCTGAGTGATTGGTGATGTGTTGCACATATGCCCCCAAAGTCATCTGTGTTTGCCCTTAAGATTGGAGATGTTGGGCCACACCCAATGGTGGCTCGGCCCGGGGCATCCGACTCTCTGTTCAGGAATGACCCCTAGTGGTACTAGGGGGTCCTATATGTAGTGCAAGGATCACCCCAGGGGCCATCACATGCAAGGCAAGCAAGCACCTTAACCGCTGCACCATCTCTCTGAGATTGACCTTCAGGATATTAGAATTCAGGATCTTAGGGGGCCCATTGAACAGGAGGTTATAGGCAAGGTACATGAGCACCACAGCCAAAAGAGATTGCCCCTCGGTGAGCACAGAGGCCTATTGTGTCTGCACCACAAGCCCAGTGAACACAACCAAATCGTGTGCATGACCCACAGGGGCAGCAAGAAAGGGGAAAGGGATGGAGTGGAAGGAACATCACACGTGGTTACCTGTGCCTGCCACTCAAAGTTCATTCATAAGCTGACTTGATCGCTCCACTACGGCTCCCAAGATGTAGCCGTTGATTTACCTCTTTCTTTTTAAAATTATTTTTTTATCAATGAATCACTGTGTGGGTGCAGTTACAGACTTACATATTTTTGTGCTTGTGTTTCAGTATAACAATGCTCGAGCATCCATCCCTCCACCAGTGCCCATTCTCCTCCACCGATGGCCCCAGCATCTCTCCCACCCTCTTCCCATCCCCCCCTCACCCCGCCTCTGTGGCAGGGCATTCCCTTTTGTTCTCTCTCTGCTTTTGTATGTTGTAGTTTGCAATGGAGGAATTGGGTGGCCATCATGTTCAATCTATAGTCTGCTTTCAGGACGCCTCTCCCCTCCCGAGCACTTTAGTTGGTGTTCTCTTCTCTATCTCGGCTGCCTTTTCCCCCAGCATGTGACGCTGGCTTCCAAGCCATGGAACAAACCTCCTGGTACTTGATTTACCTCTTTGGATCTAGTTAAGATTTCCTCCCAGGCAGAGAAGGAAGGGTCGACTGATAGTACAGCAGGTAAGGTGCTTGCATTGCGTGCAGCCAACCTGGGTCCTCTAGCACCCCATACGGTTTCCCCAAGTCCTTCTGGGAATGATCCCTGAACACAGAGCCAGGAGTAAGCCCTGAGAGCTGGGCGTGGCTCTCAAACAAAATTAAACAATGTTTTTTGCCCCCCTGTTCTCATTCTGTAGAGTATAAAACGTTCAGACTGCTTTCCTCTCCACCTTTCCTTTCCATCAAGAGTTTTTTAGGACATTCTAATAATTGGGGGGAAGAGTGTTCATTTCTTGTCTTGAGCTCATTGTCAACCAAATTTTGATTTTCGGTTTTTTTTCTTTGCTTATTGCTTTTGTGTTTTAATTTTGAAAAATTATTTCTTTATGATGACTTGCTATTGAGGCACCATTGGTTTATAAGACGTTTTTGGTTTTTAGAGGGACAATGTTTCTGTCACTCAAGTGTCAGTCTCCCCCTTCCTTCACCCATTGGACCATTTCAGGCTCTCCCCTTGCCCTAGGTTCACCTCTGTTCTGTGATTACTGTTGAAGGGTTTGCTTTTTGTCCATCTGAATTCTTAACCCCGGTTTTCATTCCTACTGCAGAGCTGTATTCTCTCTACGCAAATTCATACACAGCCTCATGCTTCTATTCATGAGGGTGGCAGGCGATCAAACATGGCAGTATGAGGGTAGAGGTTTGAGTGGCTGTTGGTGATACCAAGGGAGTTTCAAATCCCAGTAACATCATAATTTCAGGCTTCAGGGGAAGCTCCATGTTCTTCAGCATCTGCTTGTCCTTTCCCGACAGGTTCCAGCGTCTTGTAACTTGCTAATCTTTCTCACTCTCTCCTCTCTGGCTCATCTCCCTCACCTCTCTCCCTGGTTCTCAGATTTCCATCATCTTACAAGGTTTGGCTACATTGCCCTCTCTCTGTCTCTGAACCACCCACCTCCTGACAATGACGGATGGAGATTTTTTCCCCCTCCCTAAGAGCTTTTACACTAACAGAGCATTCACTTTCACGACAACAAACATACGTGCCTGTAGAATATTCCCTGGTTCTAAGCTGTCTCTGTGCATCTCTTTGAGCATATCTGGGGGTTTGGTGTGCTGACTCTAGCTGCCTTTTGTAGCTTTGACCACCTAAGCTATGGGGAGGGAAGGGCGGGAGGAGATCCCACACTCACCAAATCAAACCTGTGCAAAGTAGGAAGACATCCAGTCGCATCCGCTAATCCAGTTAATATGCACATCAGATATTTGTTAGGTGCTCACACAAACGGAAATGGGTATGATTTCACAAGGCCAGTGATGAGGGACCCTTCCAGCTCTTCTGGGATGCTGGACATCTGTTTTCCTTCAGTCAACTTCAGACCAAATGGGTCATTTTTCAAGCACACCTGCGGGGAAGCCTTGGCATACCATACCCGCACTCAACCATAGGAAACCCAAGCTGTGTTTCCTGTGTTTGGTTGGGTAATGCTGTGTGGCACTTACTGCTCTACTTTCAGGAGAAGTTACAGATTTTTAAAAGCCCATTAAATACACGCCTGCCTACTCTATAACATTAGCATTATAGAGTAATACCTGCTGTGGTTGTGTTTCCCAAATGTGGTAGTGGTTTTACATTTTTGTTTTTTTGTTTTTGTTTTGGGGGATCACCACACCTGATGGTGCATAGGGCTTACCCCTGGCTTTGTGATCAAGGATATCTCTTGCTGGTGCTCCAGGAGCCATATACAGTGCCAGGAATGGAACCTGGGTTGACCATACATAAGGCAAGCAGCCTACCCTACACTCGCTCCGACACCAAATGTACTATGTTAACACCCAGTGTATCTTTGGTGTTTATTTTTGTGAGACATTCTAGCTATTAGCTGAATTATTCAAGGGGGCTTGGGAACATCACCTTCATACGTGGGTGGTTACCCCGAAGCTCATTTTCAAAGGTCTGGTATGTGATCATTCCTTTTTTTTCATTCATTCATCCATTCAAGAATGTTGGCTGCATGCCTGGTATGTGGTATAGAGAGAAAGAAAAGAAGGCATTTTTAAAAAAAAACAACAGAAATTGTAGAATGGAGAAAACGTTTTTGGATAGTTGAAGCATTAAAGTTATGCCTTGGAGAGCCTGTAAGAAAAGTGTCAACTGAATTGACAATAGCGATCAGTGAAATCTCAAAAAGGGCATTGAGGGAGAGGCACCATTGAAGAGCGATTGAATTTAAGCTGGTGCTGGAAAGGTGAACCAGATTCAGAATTCTTAGAAGTGAGGTTCCACTCACACTGAATTCTGGCCCACTTGGAGTTCAGTGACAGAAAGGACTTGTTTCAAGTGAAAGACCTCCCGGAAGATAGGTAAACAGTCAACTGAAGGGAATTTTTCTGAGTACGACTTGATTTATTTTGATGTAAGAGAAGGAGCCATAAACAAGAAATGATCAATGATGTTGGCATAATTTCCGTGTCAAACCATCCAGCCTAATTTATTCAGCACAGATTGGCAAAGGCTCGTGTGTTAGCTGTTCAGATGGGTGGTTATTGTTCTGATAATGAGGAATAAGTGTCTCAAAATTGTTGCCTGCTAAGAGAACGAAAATAGGACTAATATGCATTTTTTAAGTCTCTGTAAATATTTTATTTGCTCATCGCCAACACCTTTATTAAAAGGAACTACTCTTGCTGCATCGGGGACAATTGATCTGGTGAGATGTGCCGTTGTTTCTGAGAGGATTGAGGGCTGTTTGTTTCCCTTCTCACCCCTGACTCAAAAGAACCCACTTAGATGTGATTTTTCCTTTTCCCCACAAGATTGCTTGCCTGCCATAGAAATGACATAAAATGGACTTTTTTGGGTTCCTTCAGGCCAGGGCTATTTTAAATCCCTGGAAGGAAGAAGCATGGCTCAATTTCCAACATTTTTTTTTCTTGGATATGCTTTCTTGAATATTCTTAAATATGCACATTTTTCTCATGAGTCTGGACAATTATTTTGTATGGAAAGTGACCCAAGAATTCTGGTGCAGATAGATCTGAAGGAAGAAGACACAAGCAAACTCCCAACCCAACCTAGTGATGGTAGTTTCCATCGTTAGTATAAAAATGGCAGAAGATGGTTTTGCGGATTATACGGGAGTGAGTTTTTCACTTGCTCAGCATCTCCGAATTGTTTGTGAAGTCTTAGAGTTGGCAGCTAAGCTCTTGCCCCCATGACATCAAACCTTAACACTCTTCACACAAGAATGAGTTATTCAATTTGCAAAGAAGTCATTTGAAACAATTATGATTCATATGCATTTGTTTATAAATTTATGAACTCATTCTTTAAATGTTTGAAGTATTTTTTGTTGTTGTTGGGGGGACCTGTGGTCACACCTGGCAGTGCTCAGAAGCTACTCCCCTAAAATTACTTGGGGACCATATTCAGTGCCAGGGACCCAGCCAGGTTTTTCTGTATTCTAGGCAAGCAAATATCTGATAGCCTCTTATTACCTCTCTGATCGCTCTTTCAAACATTTATACCTGCCTCCCACACAAGGCACTGTGGCTTGTCTCTCTTCTCTAGCACTGGCCTTTTTTCCCTGTTTGTGTACATATGGCATAATCGCCTTCCCAAGTCACATGTCACAATTTATTCAAAGACTTTCCTTTAAGACATGCAACCGAATGTATCAGTTCTCACAATTTAGGGAAGGCGTTTAATATTTGATTTTGTTTACAGAATTCCACAGGCCCTAAGGGGAGGGGGTCGTGTGTGCGTCCACATGAGATATGCCAGGTAACATTTTGCAGATGGAAAATGTGACGCTAAAATCAACCCTAAAGGACAAAATACAATGTCTTTATGGCCCCATGAAATCACTGTTGGGGGCTGCTCTAAACTTCTGCAGCTCAGGCTGGCGATTCCCTTCTCTCCAAGGACAAATCTGTCTTGGATCGCCCACCTGCCCGCTTCATGTCTGAGCAACTCCGTCTTTTGCATCCTAACTCTGACCCATTGATAGGACAGTCATGGGGAGGGAATCTCGCGATACCTGCCTCCCGAGACTTTCAGAGCCAGCAGGCGTCAGACGCTAGGGTGTTGTGCAAATCTGCAGAGCCTGACCACGTGGGTCATCTTCTCTTGGAGATGTGCTTCACTGGGCTGGAGGGATAGTACAGGGGCACTTGACTTGCATGCGTCCTACCTGAGTTCAGTTCCTGGCACCCCATATGGCCCCCTGAGCATTGCCAGGAGTGATGTCTGAGGGCAGAGCCAGAAATAAACCCTAGCATAACCAAGGGTGGCCCTCAAACTGAAGAGAAGATGTTTTGTTGCGATTAGACTCAAAACCGGCCTTCTGTATTGTTGCTTTTGTTCATTTTTCTGAATACCTTGATGTTTGGGTCTGCCTAATATTGACATTTTAATAAATTAATCAATATTTAATCACTATCTTAATAAATTGATAATTTATGAGGGGGGAAATGTTTGGACCACATTCACTGGTACTCAGAGGCCTCTCCTGACTGTGATTAGGAGTGTTTCCTCGCCATGCTCAGGGGACCATATGTGATGCTGGGATCAAATCTGCCTTCATGCAAGGCAAGTGCCTTACCATCTGTACTATCTCTCTGTCCCCATAATTAAAAAAAAAAAAAAACCTAGGTGACTCCAAATTTTAAAATTCATGTCAATATTGCAACATAAGAGTGACTCTATATTCAGAAGTCTCCTTTTCATGCAGGATGGAACAATATATCATATTTTAATTTTTTGGTGCCCAAGACTCAAAATAAAGATTTATTGTGAAATCAAGTGTAAGCATTTACAAGAAAGGTGTATAGTTAGTCTATGTTATTTATTTAAGGGGTTACCAGAGTTATTTTCATAATTAGAGAAGTCTTTCCAGATATTAACAAAATGAGTCTGACCTGATGAATTATTTGAGTGGTGAGAGTTCTTTTTGTTTAAAATTCAGAGGAAGACTCACGCTTTTGTCTGACATTGTCTTGGCTTCATTTTGTTTACCATCATTGAAGAGCACGATGCAGCACTATACCACTTGGCTCTCAAGCTTTAAAAATAAATAAATAAAAATTAAAATGGCTCAGTGAGAAGATAAAAATTTAATTTCTTTTAAATGGAGGAACTTGTGAAAACTCTCAAGTGCTTACCCACGTGGAGATATTTCCAAGGATGTGTAGCTAAGTAATTTCAAATACATTGGTTTATTTCTCCATGTAAAATGTTTTCCCCACCAAGACACATTTGTGAAATAGGAAGTCTCTTCAAAATAATGAAAAATTATAAGGCATGCCCAGAGTCAGCAGAAAAAGACGGTGGGAAGATAGGAAGGAGCTTGTCTTTTTTTTTTTTTAATCGAATCACTGTGAGATACATTAAAAAGCTTTCATGTCTTAGTTTCAATCATACAATGATCAAACACCCATCCCTCCACCAGTGCACATTCTCTACCACGAATGTCCCCAGTATACCACCCCTCTCCAGCCCTCCCCCTGCCTCCATGGCAGATAATTTCCTCCATACTCTCTACTTTTGGGCATTATGGCTTGCAATGCAGATACTGAGAGGTTGTCACATTTGGTCCTTTATCTACTTTCAGCATACATCTCCCATTCTGAATGATCCCTTCTCTATCCCAGCTGCCTTCTCCCCCAGCTCATGAGACAGGCTTCCAACTATGGAGTAATATTCCTGGCCTTTGTGTCTACTGTCCTTGGGTGGCAGTCTCATCTTATGTTATTTGATATTCCACAAGTGAATGCAGTCCTATGTCTGTCCCTCTCTTTCTGACTCATTTCACTTAGCATGATACTCTCCATGTTCATCCACTTATAAGCAGATTTCATGACTTCATCTCAAAGGTGCTTGTCTTAGTCATGGCAGAGAGACAAGAGAATTTGAGAAGTGGTTGCACTCAGAAAAATCTCATGGACAACAGTTTACACGAAGGGTGTCTGATCCAAAGCCTTTCTTGTTAATACTGTCTGAGAGCGTGTTTAGCTCCCTGTACTCTGTCTGCAAAGGACTTTTGCCCCCACCCCTCAAGCTCACTGGATTTCCTTCTTCTGAGTCATATTCATTTCCTAGGGTTGATGCATTGGATCAGAGAATTGGGGAATTTGAAGGAGATCCAGCCCCAAATCCTGGGAATTCTGCAATGTGTTTGTTGCTTTTTTTAGATTCTCATTTCCTATGGTCCTGGTACTGTGGGAGAGTTAAGCAGTAACATCATTTTGATTTCTCATTTCTACGTTCTTTGCCCAGGAGAAGATGGTGTTCAACGTCTTTGTCTTTGACTTAGTAAATTGTGATATTCTCGAAAAGTCATAGGGATTGTGGTATTCTTGAAAAGTAAACTGTGCCCATCTTGCGAGTTGATCACTTATTGAGAACCTACATGTCTTGCTCCAAAGTAGACACCAGTAAGACCCACCCTGGGAATTCTCTTACTTACTGACTTAAAAAAATCAAAGCAAACCCAAAGTGAAAGGCGTTTATAGAGACTGGAATGGGCATTTTTGTCTACATAAGCAACCGGCTGCTTGCTGCTGCTATTATTAATGTAGACTAAACAATTAGTTTTTACCATCCCCACAATATCCCCTTCAGAGACTTTTAAAGGCAGACCTATAGAATTGAAATGAATTATTAATACACATCACTGGCCAAACTCATGGATTGCAGGCGCTTAAAATAATATTGGCTTCTAATGAACAGAGTGGATTTGAATGGAAATGTGCTGTTGTTAGAGCTAGAACCACAGTTGGGATTTAATTTTCCCCTGAAGATCTACTCAGAAAATTTGCTCCGGGCCAGTTCTGCCCTTACCTTTAGAGTTGTGACACTTTCTCCTGTTTGGGATCCAGCAAGGTACGAAGGACACATTTGGCTTATTTAGTAGTACAAGTCTTCATAGATTCCCCATGCAAAAAAAATTTTTTTTCAATGCAAAACCAGGACAAGCAGAATGAATGTGTGGATGGATTCAAGGGCGGTGCTAAAATCCTTTGCCCACCCTTGGCCACAAGATTCTTTTCTGAATAATATTGCAAGTTCATATTAACTTCTCAATTTTCAAACTTTAATGGAGAAGCCAGTTTTGATTCTTCAGTGGTATCAGTCAATGAGGTTGGTAATATGCATCGTGTCTTAGTATTACCCCTCTTGGAGCTCCCCGACCCTCCCCTGCTGGTCCTAGAGATCAGCTTCTCTGCATGTGTCAAACTTCCTTTTCTCTCCTCATATTTCATTCTTCCAGGATCTGCAAAGTATCCAAGTTCTCATAACTCACTTAAAAATGGATCACCTCCAGAGGGACCAGGGTCGGCTTCTCATTAATCAGAGTTTCAGATTTCCAGCCTGCATCAAGAAAGATGGGGGGAGGGGGGAAGAAAGGAGGGGTTATCTCATCTTCAGGAAAGGCGGGCTCTGCAATTTATGGAGCCTGATTCATTATTCTCCAGCTCGCCCTCTCCTAGATGAATTCTGAGTCGAGTGGCCCAAGGATCAGGAATGAGATCTGAGTTTGGCAAGGACCCTGGGTGACTTAGCTTTGTGGTCAGGGAAGAAAATGTGAATCCACTCAATTCCCAGGCATCTTAACCTTGGAGGAAGAACAGGAGGGGAATCTAAGAGTTCTGACCTTCCTATGAGGCCAGCTGAGAGCCTGTTTTAACTAGCACAGCTTGAGTTTCAGACTTGAAATAAAGCTGAAATAAAAATACTTGCCATATTCAGATGGGGAATTTATGACATGTTAAAAAGTCTCTGAAACCAAACATGGATTTAAAATAAAAAAAAAATGGTGCCATGGCACCTAATAGTGTTTATAACTTGAGTGACGAATGTTTGGACCTAACGACCCAGATAAAAGAAGCAATTCTCCTTTCCAATCTGGATCTGTCTGGAAGCGTTTATTTGTACTAAGTTTCCCAGCCTGAAAGTCTGTGTCATTGTTTAGACTCAGCCCGAATAAACATGGTGGATGGTAAACTTCCTCTTCAGGTGAGATTTATATCTTGCGAACCAGATCACAGTATTTAAGCCCAGACTTTCCTGTCTAGAACCTGCCTAAGTTCTAGATGATCTGGAGAACCCTGCTGTATGTCTGAACTGGCATTATATACTTGTGATATCATGACGATGATAGAGCCTGTTCAAGTTGTGATCTTTTGGGAAAAATGACTCGGGTACTCTTGAAAATATATGCTCATGTAAGACCTTCTTAAAGTCAAATGCCATGATGTCAACTGGTTAATTAACTCAAGCAGATAGCACACAGTAGTGAACGGGAAGAGGGGGAAAAAATGGAACGTTGGCTTTAGTTATTATTAGGAATTTGATGAACTGAAGGGATGTGAGGTAGTCTGCTGAATGTGTTCAACTGAAGTGGGTAATAGCTTTTAAAAGAGAGATCAGTAAGATCAGCACAGTTTCCCACTGGGATACCACACTTGGCTTAGTGTAGCATTCTTCAAACACTGGCCTGTGGATAGATGCTGTTCTACAGGTGTAGGAAGGTAAGAACGATTGGTCTATTTCCTTGGTTATAATGTCCAGTATGTAGGACAGGTACTGGATCACAGGTATTAAAAAAGGTGAAGAAAAGTGGCTTAGAGAGAGATCTGGGGTCCTGAGATTTCCCAAGCTGACCAATCCTTTCTCTTTGCCGGGTGTGCTCTACAGACATGATTATTTTCTCTGTATCTGTATATCACTCATAGTCAGGTATCACCAATTCAGATGGGCTGGTGGGTGGGCAGCGAAAATCTAGATACAGATCCCATAGGCAGTAGTTGAAGAGCCTCCTGGCAATAAACTGGGAGATGTGATGGTGTTGTGTCAGGTGTGTTGAGGAAAGACACAAACATGAGATTGATGACAAAGAGATTTAAATATTCTCAGAGGCAATGGGGAGCCAGCTTGCTTCCTGTCTCAGGGTGCCTTGCAATATGGTCAGGCCAGTGTTAGAAGGAGCTTTGTTCTCTCTTCAGCTGCTGGGAGTGAAAGAGAGAGAAAGGAACAGTGGAGGAGAGAGGGAGAGAGACTTAGCTTAGGTCGAGGGTGGGGGTGCGGAGAAGGGATGGAGTAAAGAAAGAAGGGAGAAGGGAGGAAATAAATCAAGGGGGAGATCATTTGGAGAATGCTTAGGAACATTTCTGAATTCCTTAATTTTTCTCTACCAGGGACTGGATCTATAGTACAGTGAGTAGGGTGTTTGCTTTGCATGCAGCCAACCCCTGTTTGATCCCCGACATCCCATATAGTCCCGCAAGCTCACCAGGAGTGATCCCTGAGTGATACAGAGCCAGGAGTAAGCTCTGAGCACCATCGGGTATGGCCTTCAAACAAAAATAAAAAAAAAAAAAGCACCACAATTACCCTATACCCTCCCTGGGCTATGGTGAAGATAATGGAAAGGAAGAATAGGGTGCAAAATTAGAATTTCATGGAAAGTCTAAGGGGTTTCCTTGAAGATGCCTGTGAAATAGTCATCTCCAAATTATTAATTGAAAGTTATGTGGTTGATTCTTTTCAGATCAGCAGACCACAGGCAAGTATTTACATTTCGGTCAACCACTCAACCTGACCATTGACCTAAGACAAGTCATTAAAATTCCTCATACGCTAATTCCCTAGTAGTACCAGCGCAGCAAATGAGTGTTTAGAAAACATTGAGTCGTGGATAAGAGGTGCCTTGTCATAAGAATATCAGACTGCAATTATTCTTGCCTTTGGGGTCATTGTTCTTGCTTACAACCGTGATGCAATTTTAAATGTCTTACCTTAGGGGTATTTTTTTGGCCTTTCAGCGGTTCTGAAAGTGATTTTCCTGTAAGCTAGTTCATTGAAAGCCTGGCAATTCTTTCAAATACGTGTTTTAATATGGCTCCATCCGGAGAATGTAAAAAAAGATATGTAATGTTGAAGATGATCACTCCCGTGTCTCTCCCTGCTCAATCTAATACCTGGAATATATTGAAAATACTTTGGCCTCATCTATTTACAAGAAGCTGTAATGATTTAAATTTGTGCTTTCCTGGGATTCTGTTGTTTGTTTTTTCCTCCCCCCCTCTCCCTCCCTCTCTCTCTTTTTTTTTTCCTGTGGAATTCTCTGAACAGGGCATTCCTGAAAAGAATATATTAAGACTGTCAGAATGATTCTTTTCAGCAGACTAAGCTTTGAGATGCCCTTTGTTGAGGGAAAAATGCATTATTCTCCAAGTCCTTCTGATCTTTAGGAACATGGAAAATATCAAATGTCCTCCTTCCATTTGAACATCCCTACAAGAAAAATCCCAGAACTTATTTTCTGGATTAAAATAATGCAGACCTTATGGTCTTTTCAAACATGCGGCTAGAAATGTCATGAAGAAAAATGAACATTTAACTTCCTCTCGGGATGCTCCCCCCTTCCCCTTGCAAAGCAGGTATTGGATCCCTCCTTTTCGGTGGGCGATTCAATATTTTTTTGCACCTAAGCATTTCACTGGGGAATGGGCCTGGCATAATTATCTCGGGATATAATTACTTAATGTGTCTGTAAGACATGGCTCAGATATTTATAGGGCCCGGTTGGCTGTGTCCTGAACAAGACTGCTATTTTAGGCTTGCAGAGCAACTCCAAAGCCTTGCAAAAAAAGAAGAAAGGAGGGCATTCCCCTCACGCCCCACAGCGCTGGTTTCATGGTTTATAAATCTGCTCGGGGTTGGCCCTGGCCACGAGTTCTTGTGTGAGTGGGGATTCTTTGATTTATAAGGACTTGTAAAATGGACGCCTCTTAATACCCAAAGCCACAGACCATGCTGTTCCTAGGACAGGGAACTGGGAGTGTTTCTAGTGGTAAACGTATCAAATCAAACCATTATCTTTGGGGGGTTGGTGGGGGTGGGTGGGAGGGGGACTCCTCCGAGCCAGGGCTGAGTTCTATGAACCTTGGCTCATCCAATGCCTAGCTCAGGGGCGGCCTGCTGACATGCCCTCGCACGCATCTCCCTTGGTGGGGGTGATGAAGGAAACTGGGAACAGGACGAGGAGCAGAGAGGTTTATTTGCACGGGCAGATAGGAGGACAGCTCGTGGGCGGAGGAGAAGATGGAGCTGGCGGATCAAGGACAAGTTTTGGCAGATGCTACTGCTATTCCTTCAGGAGAAAACGAAAAAGGGCTCAGATGATCTTCCAGGAGGGTCCTGGGGCTCTGCTAGAAAACTGTCCCCACTTTGGAAGCATCTAGAATGGTCAGTGGGATAAGAGCACCACAGGTGATTGGGGTTGACTTGGTCTTGGCTTTGCTGAGTGCCCTGTCTGAGCAATCCCTCTCTTCTTTAGCTAGTCCTTTAGTCTCTCTCTCTCTGATGTGATGGTGGTGGTACCTAAATTCACCTTGGTGATGGGGATGAACCCACTCTCTCATACATGCCAGACCCTCCCCCTTGAGCCTCATATAACTAATGAACATGGCAGTAGTGCTCTCCCCAGATATGTTACAGCTGAACTGAAATTCTTCCCAGCACCTCGTGTTTATAAAAAGCTGAAGTGATTTTTGGCTTTTTTTCTTTTTGGGTCACACCTGGCGATGCATAGGGGTTCCTCCTGATTCTGCACTCAGGAATTACTCCTGGCGGTACTCAGGGGACCCTATGGGATGCTGGGAAACCCGGGTCGGCCACATGCAAGGAAAATGCCCTACCCGCTGTGCTATTGCTCCAGCCCCCTAAAGCTGAAGTGATTTTTGAATGGGGAAACTAGTTTGTGGTTCCGTTAATGGTGAATCCATTTGTAGTTGCAGAAAAGTGGACTTTCTAGATACACAAAGGTTAGACTTTTTGCTTGTACATGTAAGAGAGATTTTGCATGTAAAAAGAACAGATTTTAGATATTCTAATGGGGATGGGGGTTGGATACATACCTGGTGGTGGTTAGGGCTCCCTCCTGGCTCAGTGCTCAGGGGACGTAATCAGAGCCCATGATTTTTTTGTTTTTGTTTTTGGGTCACACCTGGCGATGCACAGGGGTTCCTCCTGGCTTTGCACTTAGGAGTTACTCCTGGCGTTGCTCAGGGGACCATATGGGATGCTGGGAATCAACCCTGGTCGGCCTCATGCAAGGCAAACGCCCTACCTGCTGTGCTATCGCTCCAGCCCCCAGAGCCCATGATTGAAGTAAGGCTGGTCACATGCAAGGCAAGCACCTTAATTCCATATAGTCTCTTTGGCCCGATACATCTTTGTTTTTATAAAGCTTTTTTCCCTCATTTGCCTTACATAACTCTTTCAGCGAGAATGTTTTACTCTGTGATCACATTTTTTTTTTTATCTTTTTTTGAGGTGGGGGTTCCGCCTTACCTGACAGTGTTCAGGGTTTACTCCTGAACCTGCACTCAGGGATCCCACCTGCATATGTGGGTATCGAACCCAGGTCGACCATGTGCAAGGCAAGTGTCCCAGTTGCTGTATTATCTCTCAGGGCCCCCACCACATTCGTTTCCTTGAAACCAAGTCCTGTGGTAGGGAAGAAGACCCAATTTTTAAAAGTAACTTACTACCAGTGGGTTTGCTTTGTTAGATTTCTGATCGGGGTTGGGTGGGTATCAATTATCCATCTGGTAGATATTCATTCACCTCCATATGGTGTCCAGTGCAGCTCTTGGCTCTAGGTGGAATCCAGAGAAATCACCGCCACCCTCAAGAAGCCTGTATGTTGGCAGGGACACTAACCGACTAATACACTCGGTCTCTGCTACAGTAGCAGCCATAAGGGAAGCAGGGTAGGGGCTATGGATGGTGCCAGGAGCCTTCGGTGTGGTGGTCAGAAGCAGTGTTTGGCCAAGGGGACATGGGCAGCTCCACCTAGGAAGGCTCCCTGAGTGACCGCCGGTGCTGTGGCAGTCTGCCCCCCATGGTCTTCTTGGCTCTTGGTAGCTTACCTCCACGCCCCACATCCCACAGGCCGCCACACCGCACGTCCAGTAGGTAGCAGAGCTCGGGCCGTGGGAGGAGCTGGCCTGTCCAGCATGGCACTGCCCGAAGTGCTGCAGCATCTTCCCCTGACGCTTCCGGTAGGGCTGTCACCTGGGTCCCGAGGGAGGCACCCTGGGAAACCCTTTCTCCCTAGAGGACTCTTTTTTTTGAAATACTACAACTTTTTTTTTTTTAAATTTAGATGCTTCATATTGTTTTGTGACCCGATGTTGTAGGACTGTGACTCTTGTTCCTGACTTAGTGCATGATAAAATGGGTTCTCTTATATATTGGGTTTGGTGGGATCGATAAAATGGACTCTAATTAATCAACTAATTAATTAATTTTTAAGATAAAATTGAATCACTGTGAGGTAGACCCTTGCAAAGCTGTCCATGATTAGATTTCAGTCACATAGTGTTCCAACACCCATCCCTCCACCAGTGCACATTTCCTAGCACCAGTGTCCCCAGGGTCCCTCCCGTCACCCACTACCCCCGCCCAGTCGGCCTCTTTGCCTCTATGCCTTTCTCCTCTCCTCTCCTCTCCTCCCCTCCCCTCCCCTCCCCTCCCCTCCCCTCCCCTCCCCTCCCCTCCCCTCCCCTCCCCTCCCCTCCCCTCCCCTCCCCTCCCCTCCCCTCTCCTCTCCTCTCCTCCCCTCCCCATTTTGGGAATTGTGGTTTGCAATACAGATACTGAAAGGGTCTCTGGTATATCCCTATACCTACTTTTAACACTCAGTTCTTGTCCAGCGCGATCATTTCCAGCCATTATTGTCAGACTGGTCCCTTCTCTATCTTACCCTGGGTGCCCCTTGCATCTTGTGTCTTTCATGACATTTCCAGAAGCCTGTAACCTACAGGAAACTGGCTTCTGTCCACCAGCTCCTTTCAGTGTTTGCCAGGGTCTTTACGGTTGGCCTTCTCGATGGGTATTTCCAGGTGGGGACTGCACTTGGCTCGAGAAAGGTGGGGGAGGGTGCAAGTGGCAAATGGGGAAGGACAGGACGTTCTCCCAGGAGGGGCTTGCCAGTGTCTGGTACATGGCTTTTGGGAAAAGTGGGCGGACTGCATGGAGAGGGTGAATTGCTGGTTATCGGAAACGTCTGTGTGCAATTATGTTGTCAAGTGAAACCATTTCAGATCCTTTTTGGCAAGTGACTTTTCTTGATTTGGACCTTATGAACCAGTTTAGGTCCATGATATTTAAAATTCTTTTTTTGGTTTGTTTGTGATTTTGGGCCACACCCGGCACTGCTCAGGGGTTATCCTGGCTCTGTACTCAGGGATCACTCCTGGCAGACTTGGGATGTCGGAAATCGAACCCGGGTTGACTGCATTCAAGTAAAACACCCTACGCACTGTACTACTGATCTGGCCCTTAAAATTTTCTTAGTAGGTGAAGAAAGCATGTGTGGGTGGAGTCACTTAGGGGGCATCAGTATAGTCACCCAAAGGGTTCACTGGTTACAATATTTTGTATTTGCTGAAGCTAATTTGGTTGTTCTCTCCTTACCCTCACTGTCCATCCGTCTATCCTCCCTTTTACCCACCTACTCCATACCTCTCTCTTCATACACCCATTCAGGTTTGTCACGTGGGAAGGATTCTATTACTTAGTAGTATGGTACACAAATGTAAGTGGGCCTCGTTTTCTTATCTACAGAATAAAGGGTTTTGTCAAGATTATTTGCAGAGTCCTGTTCATATCAGAATTTAAGGGACTCATAGTTTGAATAATATGCAAGGAGAATAATATGCAATAATATGGAAAGAAGATCAATATGACCTAAGTTTGGGTCCCCGGACCCATCAGCTGGTAGATGTGTGACAGAGAGACAGTAATCCTGCTACAGGGACAGAGAGGGGCCGGGATCTAAACACAGCTGTGGTTAAATTTGGAGAAGTTAGAGATGGGGAGATTGTTTCTGCGGGTGTTCAGGGGCAGACGGAAGGCAGTATTTAACACTGGAGTGGAGGGGAGGACCCCCTGAGATCGACAGGCATTGCTTGTACCATACCCTAATTTCTGCTGAAGTTCACAGCAGTGAGATAAGCTCTGGCAGCCCCATTGAGCAGATGAAGAAACTGAGGCAGAGAAATGAGAAGAGAGTGGTGTTCAAAGTGTGTCAAATTACATAGGCAATCTCCTACCCCCGTAGATTCCTTTGAGTTTTGGGCAGGGGCTCCAAGTCTGCACTCGGGGTGGGGGTGCTGGGAGGCCTCTCCCTGAATTTCTTGGGGAGGGGGGGTTCACTAGTCTATTTCCACTGGTGCGTAGGGAACGGTGTGAGTCTAGGGTCCTGGCATGCATTAGCTCTTTGATCTGCCCCCTCTCACGGATCCTTCTTTTGGTGTGTGTAGGGGGCTGGGGGGCTGGAGTTACAGCAAAGCGGTTGGGTGTTTGCCTTTCACGCGACCGACCCGAGTTCGATTCCTCCGGCCCTCTCAGAGAGCCTGGCAAGCTACCGAGTATCTCGCCTGCGCGGCAGAGCCTGGCAAGCTACCCGTGCGTATTGGATATGCCAAAAACAGTAACAATAAGTCTCTCAATGGGAGCTGTTACTGGTGCCCGCTTGAGCAAATCGATGAGCAATGGGATGACAGTGACAGGGGGCTGGGCATTGGGTATTACCCACTGCTGCTCAGGGCTTGCTTCTCACTAACTATTTAGGAGTCACTCCTGGCAGTGCTTGGAGTGGGGGTCATATGTAGCCCCAATTGCAAAGCCAGCTTGTTAGCCCCTGTGTGGTCTCCCATCCTTCTTTGAAAGATCAAATCAGTTGGGTGATGGGGAGGAAGGCAAGATGCCTTCGCAGGTGAACCAAAGACCCCCCCCCACACACACACACACACTGGCATGACAAGTACCCTGCCTAGGTGCTGAGTACCGGGGAGCTCATGTGTCCGTCTCTCCCCATGGCAATCTTAGAAATTGGGCCAATGAACACGGCCCGGGAGCGGTGGGGGGTACTGGAAAAGACCTCCTTCCAGGTCTGACTGCAGAACGTGGCCTCTCTTTAGCTGGACCGAGATCCAGTGCAGGAGTGTGGTCAGAGAACCGTGTTCCAGGCGGCTCGTGACGGCAGCAAGCCCTTCTCTGGGGTCTGCAGGCCTCTCATGCACAAGCTCTTGTGTTGCTAAAGACACTAAAGACCCGCATCCTCCCCCCCACCCCCGCCCCACCGCCCCCGTGTCTCTGCAGTGTACGCTCTTGAAGAGCCTCATCATCCCAGGGGTTTTATGCCAAGGAGAACCGGCCTTCTGCTCCCCGCTCTCGCCTTTCTCAACATCAGCACTTTCAAATTCCCGGCTCAGTTCTTGGGCTGAGATTCATGAAGAAGAACATTTCCTTCCTCCTCCTGCGCTCCCCCACCTCCCCACCCGCAGCCATCCCCCCTCTGCTTGGTTTCTTTCTCTGGGTTATTCCTAAACTTCTTCTCGATCAATGAATAATTAGTTCTTTAGCTTGGCTAGTGAGAAAAAAAAATCCACCATAATATTTAGATGAAAAGAGTGTCCTCACTTCCCTAGAAAAAGGCATCCTGGCTGCAGGATGAAACCCTCCTTTCTCTTTGAGTGCTGGTGTCCCGGGGTGGCTGACTGCAGAAAACGGTTTGATTCTCCTTGGGTGGCCGAGCAGGGCTTGTAAAGACTCCTGTTTGTTTTGTGTTCAGACTTCAAAGGCAGGAAGGCTTTCCTACATACAGATGCACCAGGAAAGGAGGGATTTTTTTTTTTTTGAAGTTGCTATGTATAAAGAAAAATTCAGAGCAACCGTCTTCCTTTAGAACTGCATGCTAATGTGATTAGGGGTCCCTTTTCTGCAGGCATCTCTGCTGTCTCCGTCTCTGGCCCTCCCGCCCCCTCCACTTTTAGTTGAGGGCTGTGGGTTTGTGCTTACCAAAAAAAAAAAATCCTTTCCACCTGCTTGTGACTGTGTGGGGGCATGTTTTTTTCTTTAACCCATCACAGGAACATGTCCTTTCATTTTTAAAGGGGTATTTATTTATTAATTTTTTTTTATTGACTGACTGTGAGATAGACCCTTACAAAG